>NC_048416.1:693371-713371 GCF_013103735.1 Etheostoma cragini
ATATATATATATATATATATATATATATATATATATATATATATATATATATATATTAGGGTAACTAAGGGTAAGAGCTAGTTAGGGTAACATGACCTGCCAGATGGTTTGTTACACAGAACCAGATGAGAAGCTATCATTGGAAACTGTTGAGTAAAAAAAAAAAGTATCAGGTGATTGGGTGAACCGCCATCTGTCACACCCACCAGTGTTTTGAACAGTTGTGGTTGTCCAAACACCTAACCTAAATCAAAATTGCTTTTCTAATTTTTTGGGTATACTGCACATTATATAATAGCACTTTCATAAAGCATGAATCTCCCAATAATTTGTAAGCATTTTCAAAAATTCATGAAGTTTGGACAATCTCTAAATTGTGTGTAGAATGTACTCAATTGATTTCTCTGAGGTTGTCTGATTTGTTGAAATATACTACTCAGAAAAGCGGAGACAAACCCACCAACAGTGGAAATGAGGAAGTAGTTGTTTCTAACACTACTAATATCCTAGGCTGTCCATGCTACACAAACTAACACTGACACAGTGAATCTGTCATTACTGGAAGTTGTATACAATAGTTTTTGAATACACCAATGAATGCTCCGTCTGAAAAACAAAATATTTGCTGGAGAGCTTCCTAGAAACTACACAATGGGGTCTAAAATCAATCATTGCATGTTCCAGCAAGAGCACAAAAAAGAAGAGCAAGAAAAATAAAAGAATCGAAGAATAAACTTCAGCCAATTAGCTGAAAACTGGAGAGGAGGCGGTGGAGGCAGCGTATTAGGCAGACACACAACAATTTGAGAATATGCAGAAAGAGGCAGGAGTCGTCTTTCCACAGCGGGTCCAGACTACAGAAACTCACCAGTTTATCTATTTATGTTTGAGCTAGCCCCGCTAGCGTGAATAATAAATTAGGACCCAGCATTCTGCCACACAGCTAGGGGACGATTAAGACGTTGCAGAGGGGAGCCAACTACTGTAACCAACAGAACAGAGCAATTACGCTGCAGTCATTTCACTGAGGAGGGTTGTGGACTGACTGATTTGGTTTCACACAGCAGCACACAGAGACAGAGACAGAGAGTTTGTGACAAAGAGGTTTGAAATAGTTGGCTTTTTTACTTCAAAGATAAACTGAGAAAAACAATCCGTGCCAAAACTTTCTGTGGTTCTGGGTTTTAAAAGTTCAAATATCACAACAGATTTAGTGATGATGACATTCTTAGTGAATTACATGAAAAATATGTTGTAAAATATGTGATTGATACTAGGCTTAATGGATGGACCATATGTTTTTCACTTGTGTCAAACTTGAATTCTGACTACCAGACAGCTGTCATCAGGTCCCTCACGGCAACCAGCCACGGCTTGACATCCACATATCAGATACCGCTGTTGTTAGAGCCTGACAGACTTCTCGTTAACCCAGTATCAGTGTGCGCTGACCTGTCTGAAATAAGGTTTTCCTTACATTTTTGGCAACTGACACTCAAGATGTCCGGAGCTTTCAGTTTGCACTGACTAAAATACTTTATTTGATAAACTGGGATGATAACGGGTGCAGACATTCATGGTCTCCCTGAAGATCAATCCTATTACCTTTGTCAATCCCTAGATTATTTCTAGCAGCGTCACCAGCTGGTCAAAGTTCAACCTTATCCAGTGAAATATCTCAGCAAATACAAGATGGACTGGCACAGTCTGGTTCCCAGACAATGAATCCTACTCACTCAAATGATCAAATAGCTTCAGGGAAGTTGGTTTGCAAGGTGGTAAATTTGGTGCACACGTTCCAGTCTCTCTCTGGATACATTTCTTAAAAACTTGGTGATCTCTTAACTTTTCTTCTAGTGGCCATCAATCTCGGGATATGAAGAAATGACTTTAAGAAATTGGATCAACAGAGCAACAAATAGGGAGGTCAGCTTTTCTCACAGGTTGAAAACAAGCCATTAGTTTATCTAAACTACTTTATTTGCAGGACACTCTGAAGGTCATTGCCCTCTAAATATCTGCAATCCATCATGGGAGTTTGGGCTGTAATTTTACTGCCCGCCATTCTTTTCTCTTTTGAATTTGGCATGTCCGCTTGTGTACAACCTGTTCACATGCAGCTGCTCATGCTTGCTGCCCCATTGAACTTAATTTCAGTGATAGCGTTCCAAGATCTCAGCAATTAACTTAGTTAAGTACAATCTTATAAGTACAGTTAGTACAGATGGCTGGAGCTATTCAAATAAAACTAAAATTGCAATTAACTGCAGTTTTGCCTTCAGCAATCATGCTAAATTAGCATTTAATGAAATGACTCCTAGTGTTGCCAAAACGTTGCCAGTACTAAAGCCATTTAGCCAGGACCATGTTATCGTCTCAGACACCGACATCGAAACCGGGTGCCAGTAAAAACATGACTGACATGCAGAGACGGCCAAAAGGAACGGTGACGTCAGTGTCATTTGGGAACTTTGTACATCAGCCAAGTTTGAGAAAACGTTTCCCTTTACTCATTGACGTACCTGTGCCCCACTCTGTTCCTCACAATGTGGCGCCCGAAATGGGGACATGATGACAGCCTTAAACACCACTGTTGTCCCTACTGTCAAAAAGCATATGACAGAGCAGAAACCCTTAGGAAGGAAATCACAGTTTTCCTTTCTAACTTTCCATCTTGCTTCACATTGATCTCTCTCTCTCTCTCTCTCTCTCTCTCTCTCTCTCTCTCTCTCTCTCTCTCTCTCTCTCTCTCTCTCTCTCTCTGGCTCTGTCTCTCTCTCTTTTTTTTTGCTCTGTCCCTCCCTTTCCCTCTCTCTCACTCTTGCTCTGTCTCCCTCTCTCTCTCCTGGTGTTGTCTTTCTCTCTCTCTCTCTGTCTCTCTCTCTCTTTGCAGTTTGAATTTAAAGTTTAATAATCCATATGCATCTTCCAAAATATATAGCGGCTAAATGGTGAACACACATGTAAACAAATCAGGTATTTTGTATTTTATCCTACATATTTGTTGTCTTGAAGGACTCTCTGTCTTTCTCTCTCTCCCTCTCTCTCTCTCTCTTTCTCGCTCTCTCCCTCTCTCTCTCTCGCTCTCTTGCTCTCTCTCTCTCACACACACACACACACAATGTGTTTTGGTGAGAAAATGTAAACATGTTTGTCTGTGTGAAACCTTCCTTTAAAGGTACCCTGGGAAAGACATCTTACCGTCTTTTTTACTTCTCCCTCTAGTCTGCTTCTACTCCACCCAGACACATCAACATCCCACACACACACACACACACACACACACACACACACAGGAAAAAGGAACAGCTGTACCCCCCTCAAACACACACACCCAAGCAGCAATGTAAACAAAATCTGTAAAATATGAATAGATTCAATATGTGACAGTAAAACATATGAGACAGTAATAAGTAATGCCATCTCACACGCCACAGATTTAGTGCCAGCTGTTAAACACATTAATAGCAGCAGGAAGGAAGGAATGGAAACCTTATTGTTGTGATGAACATTGCAGTGTTCCTGTGACTTGACTTAAATATCCATAGCAGGGAACAGATTTGGTCATTGTGGATACTGCTGGGAATCTTATTTAAAATGAGATCATTGTGCTAATGTTTTTTGAGGCCAAATGACTAAGCAGAAGACGGTGATGGCACTAGCTAAAGTGTTACAGTAATGCTCTGGTACTGTTACCATGGCTGCAGAATGCTCCTGTTCCTACACAGAAACAGAAAAAGCTGGAGCAGCTACTCTGTCTGAGAGTGAGTGAGGAGGAAATTGGACGTCGGAAAATTGAGAAAGGAAATTGGAGACATGGTGCAGCTCAGATGTCCTACAAATACAGGAGTATAGATATGCTGCATTCTGATGGGTAAACCTGTCCATTGTTTACCATAATGCCGGTCCGGATGCCTTAAACCTTGATCTCGGAGCTCCTCACTGCTGGGTGAAAAGAAGCAGGTCAGGCCATGGGGGAGAGGCATGGCTGTGAACACCACCTCCAGGCTGACAGTGAGCTGTTCAACAGGAAGCAGCCATCACAAACCGGAGGAAAACAGGTAGAAAATACCAGAAAATAACAACACATCGTTGTTTTAGGTCTATTTCCAGAGGCAAAATGACAAATATGGCTGTCCCGATTTACTGCCACGCGGTGGTTCATGGGACCATAATACTGTGATTGAACGTGACGGGGAAGTTTTAATGTAATACATACATTTTATACAGCCTATGAGTAAATAATGAGTGAAACAAAACTAGTTAAGTTTAGGCAACAAAAAAAACCTAGTCTCAAAAAAACATCAGGGATTGGATTAAGAGTCATTATATACTATAATGAGGATTAAACCTACTACTACTACGACTAAAACTACTTCTGAACGTACACATGTTCCACCAAAACAACTTCCTTCCTGAGGCTATTTAGCAGAGGCAACATGGCTCCGTCCGGAGCTTAGCCACGCCCAACACAATTGTGATTGGTTTCAAGAACTGCCATTAAACCTGAGCATGTTTTTCTCCCATCCCAGAGTGCTGTGTGACTAGCCAGACCCTCCTCCGCAGCGCTGTGGACGAAGGTCTGGGAACAAGAGAGTACCTAGTTTTTTTAGCCACAATAGGCCGACAACAAGAACGTAATGTAAATGAGTTGCTTGCATATTTGACCCACACAATCTGTTCTGGGTCAGGATGGTCTGGGGCTTAAAAGAAGAAAACTATGTATTAAAAGATTTCAGCATACTCACCAACAGCATATTAAAATCTGTTAATAGATATTAAACTTGTTTTAATTGTTGCAATCATGCCGAGTAAAAGCTCCATTATTTGTATTCAGAACATTCATTTATTGTAACAGAATCATCCAACATAAAGTTTAACTTCACTCCCAGCATCATGTTCATAATGAAATATATTAAATACCACAAAATAAAAGCCACATGTAAATACATGTTCCATTACCGCTGAACATTTCCCTTATTCAAAGAAAAAAAGGCAACATGGAGATATTATCTTCTATCATGACTTCCATATCTCACAACAATGACTTACAATCATAATTACTAGAATAGATCTCATTATTACAAGATGAGGATCTCATAATTAAGAGAAAGATCTAATTTTACCAGATAACAGGTGTTACATTATTTCTGTGATCAGTGATCAGATTGTGGGACCTGACCTGATTGTAATTTTACCAACATTGTTACTGCAAACGTTTATCATACTTTATTGCCTGTTTAATTTGATTTTTTTAAATATTCATTTTGGGCATTGCAGGCCTTTTTTTCAGACTGGACAGCTGAGTACATGAAAGGGAAGGGAGATGATTTGCTGTGTTTTTTACTTTAGACCAGGTTTATAGTGGTCTATGGCACCTTCAGTTCCTACTGCCTCAAGATAGCAATAAGCCAATAATTAACCTGAATGCCCAGAATGCACCTGAACACACCTCCCTGTAAGACCAGTATCACACACTGTATAATGTCTAAAAATAAATCAGTATCCTAAGTCAAGACCCCCTATACCGAGACCACGTCATCACCGAGAACACAGTTTATCGAGACCGAAAAAGATCAAGACCAGGGCAGGGTGAGACAGAGTCAAGACCAACAAAGTAACACGTGTGGTGAAATGAAGAAAAATACAGAAAGCTGCCATCCAGTCACACCTGTTAGGAAAATCAACGTTGGGCACTGAGGTCTGGCGACTCCGTGTGATGGTGCACTGTGGTGGCCCGTTCTGGGTCGACCGGCTGCTACCAAGGGGGAAGTGGAGACGACCGACCAGCCAAGGAGGAGTCAGCAGGGTGCTTTCTGTCCCACAGCACTGTGGCTGGAAGAGCGCCAACCCGAACCTCTTCAAAGCCATTGGAAAAGAAAAGATAAGAGACAAGTCTTTGGACTCTTTTGAATCTAAATTCAACATTGACTGACCAAGGGCTGTAAATCTTGTGGACGGTTCCAGGTGTAGCATGGAAGATTAAAGGGAAAGTTGTAAACATGCAGATCAGTTTACCAGCCATAGAGAGTCCTATTAAGCTAATGAAAATAGATGTGTGAAGATGTTGTCATCGTGCATCACGGCTATTTAAGTTTGAGCTTGAAGATGACATTACTTCTTGATGGCATGGAGTTGAAAGTCATTTACCAGGCAGGGAGGGTCCAGGAAATGGACCTATTGGTTGTCCTGTTGAAAGTGTAGGATCCAGTGTTTCTCGGCACAAGACAAGAATATAGCTGCAATACCTCTTTAAAATCCAAACATTTAAGACCAAAATCATGTAAATGAATTTGTATATGTCACTTTTGTGCTTGTTGTTGTTGTGTGTGTGTTTGTATGTCACATTTGTTCCCTCTTCTTCAATTCTCTGTCTGGACCTGCAAACCAATGGAATAAGAATTACAAATAAAGATTAAACATACAATAAAAAATAGTAATAACCATGTATGTCTTATCAGCTAGGCCTAATAAGTCTGTCCATAAGTACATCACATGACTTTCACAACTAAAGCTTCAGAGCTAATGGAATGTCATGCTCGCACAAATTGTTGAAGTCCTGCTGGTCTGAACAAATACTTTGTGTGTAATGCAAATCAGGGATTGCCAAATTAAAACAAGATGATTCTGGTATTGTGAAATAGGCAGAAAGGGAATTGATTGGTTTAATGGCCACTGTTGCTGTGCCTCTAAGTGCACCCGACTCTGTCAGTCTGACTGTGGGTGACAGGCTTTACCACCGATCCCACAGAGGATTGCTCTCACTCACAAACAGGCATTCTCTTTCTACCTCTGTATGACTGTCATTCCTTCTCTCTCTGACATGCAGTTACTCTCTCTCTCTCTCACACACACACACAGACACACTCACACACCTCTGTGTCCCCTGTGGGTCCTGTTTGGCGCGTTACTTTATTTCCCAGTGAGGCTCCATTGTAAAGCCGCCGAGCCTGAGGGGAAAGAGGCCAATTTAACCCTTCCTCTATCACTCCTTCCCTCCTTTGCTCGTCCTCTCCCCCAGCATCTCTCCCTCTCTCTTGTCCCTGCTGACTTGTTTGTCCCACTGGTGTTTGCTTTCTCCTCTCCCTCTGTTTGGCTCAGCGTCCACCTTGACAGTGCAAGGCCATTATTTTTCTTTTCTCACTTGTATGGTCTCCTCTCACTCTGTCCCTCTGTTATTATCTCCTACCGCCGCACCCACCTCCTTTTCTCTTTCTCTCTCGGCACCCTAATTGGCACAGTACTTTTTCCCCTGTCATTTCCAGTGTTGCTTTGAAAGCTGCAGTGAGCCCAGCAGGAGACAGGAGAATGAGCAAGCCCCCCTTGCATTGATGAAGTCCAAACCACTGTTTTAGTATCATCATTATTCTAGTCTTTATTTACACTACATGCTACCTCAATCATCCTGAAAGATACCCATCCATACAGGGGTGAGATGCATGCATACGCTTCATATAGGCACACATACAGTAGAGATACACATGCATACCAACTGCTACAACTACTAGGCAATGAAGGAGGCAAATCACTGCATTTTATTCTAGTAGAGAGCGAGAGAAAGAGTGTGATAGACAGCGCATTATGCTCAAGGAATCCGCTGTACATTTAAGGGTTGTAAATATTTGAGGAGCTCCTGCAGTTGTGTATATGCATGCTATTACCCAACTGCAGGCTATCTTAGCCAGTGTTATGCTTGTCAGTTCTCCAGGGGTGAGACCTTGCAGCTTAGCACGGCTAAACCATTACGAGGCCTCCTCAGGAGCCCCCATGTTGAAAATGGCAAACTGTCTTTAGTTATTCATGATGTTGCATCAGACTCACTGAGGAGGCTTTCTTTGAATATCCTTGGTCGCACAGTACTCAAAGTACCACATGTACTGTAAAAACTTAGAGCCGAATATTCAGTGAGAAAGAATGTGTGAGATTCATTTTATTCATGGTAAGACAAAATTCTTTCAACTTTGGGCATCAGCTTGTCAGCAGACGTGTTACCCTGACTGCAATGTAAGATTTAGTTTTACTTAAAGGACAAAAAAGATTTTATATCAAAGATGGGTTTCAGATGAAGAGATACAGTATTAAAAAAAAGAGAGTATCCAAAATGGTGCCGACCCTTCCTCACAACCCCCGAGGTCTAATTAGTTAATTAGTCTTGTTAGCCGGCTTAAAAGTAGAGTCTCCCCAAAGCCTTACGTAGATTTATCATCAGTAATTGAAAGGTAATTCCAACTCCTGCAGGTGTAGCTCAGCCGTTGCTTCCAAAAGTAAAGTTAACGGGCCAAGTGGAGGAGAGGCGGCTCTGGGCTGCAGTGGGTTTTGTAACTCGGCCATGGAGACGCTGCTCCTCCTGTGCTATTTGTCTACAAGTCTTGGTCCTTTGAACTTCCTCTTCTCACTCTCAACATTTCTTATTCCCACTCCGCCCATTCTCACCACTTCCGTTTAGCACCTCCCATCTTCTTCCTCTATGCTCTCTCTAGATTCTGCTTAATAATTCACCTCTGCTCTTGCTAAAGAGAACACAAACCGTGCAAAGAGAGAGAGAGAGAAGAAAGGATACCCCTCCAATGACACCTCTCTGCAATGCCACTGCAGTCGAGAGCCCCAGGCTTTTCTTTCTCTCCCCCTCTCCCTCTCCCTCTCCCTCTGCCCCCCCGCCCTGCTCCCTTTCACACCCCTTTCCCGGCACCCTCTCTTTCATCTCCCTCCCCTCAGCACGTACACATTATTTTCTACCCCCTAGCATGCCCAAGATGCCCCCAGCTGCAAGGAAATGTCAGACGTTTACCACCCACCACCCTCCTTACCAAATATGCACAAACACACACACACAAAGCACAAAAGCACAAGGCCGTACAGTACGTGTTAACAGCACACTGACATGCACACAGACACACACATGCACACACCCTTTTGACACACAACACAAGTGAGGAAATCTTATTTGTCAGAGGGTGTGTGCCATTGATTTTTGCTTTTCTCTGGACTTGGTGGTGGGATCTGGTTTGGCACATTCTGGCTCATGCTAGAGAACCCACACCAACACCACGGATAAAGCTGATTGCATTTTTGGGGAAGAGGGAGACCTGAGGGGTAAAAGAATCCAGTTTTTCTCTGCTCCTCCCCCTTTACCCCCCCCTCTTTTCTCTCACTTTTTCTCTCTTCTGATTTATTCACATGCTCCTGAGGTTTAGCCACCATGGGCATATGGTTTCATCCATTGACTTGAGCTGGAAATGATTTCAAATTCAGTGGATTACATTTGCGAATATTGAATAAAGAGATAAATGGTGGGCGACACAACTACTCACTATTACGGCCTTGTGAAAATAGACTTCACGGCACACCCAATTGATAGCAATCGCCAGGTTGATGAGTGGATATTAACTTGCTGTTGGCTATATTTCAACATGTGAATAACTGCCACGCCGACAGGAATTTCATTAGAACCTACCCGTATCTGTCATTTTCCTGCCCTTTATCCCCAAGCTTTGATCCGGCATCAGGTGTGTTTGATAGAAATGCTCGGGGTTTCAAATTTCACACAAAGACGGGCTGAACAAAAGGGTACACATCACATTTTTCCCTAAAGCCCGCTTTGGTGTAAAGTGATGAATTAATAAAAGGTGTGCCATTAGAATAAAAAACTGAGTATAGCAAAAGTCATTAGGTTGCGTAGTGTCTGGTCATTTCATGCTTGTGTCCACTGCCAGATGGTGGAATGCGTGCCAGCATATGGGAGTCAAACTGGGTGAGAACAGAGGTCTCTCTGGTGTTGGCAACGTCGTCCCCGTCGATTGAATCCTCATTACGTCCTCTCCTAATTGTGTTTTTCCTTTTTTTTTTATCTGATATTGTAATGGCTGCTGTTGCATGTAATTATGCAGCAATTATCTGCTTCCTTGCCTCGAACTGGTGTTCCATTGCTGTAATGCAAAGTCAGATTGTGTCTATTACATTCCCGCTGGCATGGCAGGTTCACATATACTACTGTACGGCTGCTTGACAGAGGGCATATTGAATGTTTACCTAAACTTATCTCAAAGTCCAAAAAACCTCTGTAGCCGTTCTTTCAACGCGTTCATTGGTTCCGTTCCGTCGCTGCCCGCCCACTCTGTGCTGCAGAAGGATAATTAGTCTGCAATCTCATAGAGAAGGAATCATTGATATGTATTTTTCTCCCTCTATTTTCCTCCCCTCGAGTCAAGTTGATTCTTTGAAGTCAGGGCATGTATGAAATCACTTGATCTTTATTTCTTTAAGTTCATTACTTATTTTCTAGTTGTGTGCATGTCATGCATTTTTAACAAACCCTTTGACTTGACTTTGTGATGTGTTGTAGCAAGAAACATCAAAGGGATCTTTCTCTCTCTCTCTCTCTCTCTCTGTTCTTCTTTCTCACTCCCTCTCTCTCATTCTTTAGCCTTTTCATCTCCCTTTCCCCCTTTTACAGTGTGAACTGCATGCTCAAAAAGCTTTACTTTTCAGGCAGAAACGTTGGAGAAAAGTAGAAGATTACCAGTATTGTTTTTTTTTGGAAAACTTATTTAAACTTCTTTTCATTTTTATCCAAGCCATTAAATATGGTTGCATGCCAGTGATTAGATAATACACACTTCCATTACCCCTGGATGCCATTTTTTGTTGCTGTATATAATACTAAATATAATTTCCCTGCACTTGTTGACCGATAAATAACAACAAAGAGTCAGGTGACTTATTCTTTAGCATTTCAATACCTGTAGTTATAGCTGCATTTGAAACAGAACTATTTTTTCAAGAAATGACTGATGCTGATCCCATTCTTCCTAGAAACAACATGCAGGGAAAATAACTACAATATATGCTAAACATGTGTAAGGATTTGCTGCGGTTTATTAAAGATAATTCTACTATTTTCAATATAGATGTTTATTTCAAATTATTTTAATTTACTGGATTGTGGAAAAAACATCTATTTAAAAATATCAACCGTTGAATACAAACAGCCTTTTTAAGATGAATGATGCAACTAGCATGGCGGTAGAATTTCAGTCTAGTTTTCGCCTAAGACAATGATGCCCCCTCCCACTCCCGGAGACCCCCAGTTCTTCCCTCTCCCTGGCCTGCCTGCACCTGATTAACTTTTGACTGGCGGAGCACACCTGGGCACACCAGCACACCTAATCAGGCAAGGCTAGATCAGGGAAATACAGGGCTCGGGCTCAGGACGGCCATTAGGAACTGTGGACTTGGGGAAAAAACATTCGGCATTTTTTAAATGAGCTCTTGGCTATTAACCTTATCCCAACAGAGATGGAGTCTCTAGCAAACATTTACAAATCCAGTGTTATCGACCCACGTAAATTGTTGTACCTGATCCCAGTCATAGACCTTTACATGCATAACAGACCATTGCCATGAAAAGCAGAGCATTGCCATGGACACAGTTTGGATCCCTCTAGAGGACATCCATCCATCCACAGAAAGAAGTCCGGTTGATTTATCAGCTGGGACAAAAAGTGGATCAGGATCCTGTCCTCCGACCCAGGCAACAGCAGCCGATCTGGTGAGCACCTATCGCTGCGTCTTTACATGCAGTCTTTGATCGCCACAGCCACAGGGACAATAGTTACATAGCAACATTGTGTTTCCAGGTGTGTCAACTGCAGTGCTTGGGCAAGAAGGAAAAAAGATAAATGAGGACAGAAGTCCCATTCACCTTGCATCACTTCGCCATCAGTGGAAATGTTCAGTTTAATGTGAATAATAACGCTAAGTAGGCTACAGTTCCAACCATAGAGATCTTTGTCATGCAGAAGCAATACAATGGTTTTTAAATCAATCATCCTGTGTATTGTCAATATTTGGTGTCAAATAATTGATCAATTTGGTAAGTAGCTGTGTAATGAAGCACTGCTTTGCACCGGAGTCCTGCATCACCCTGTGGGGGTTGTATTCACTATAATGACAGACTCGCTCCACATTATCCCTTATATTATTAACTAAAGAGACACACACGCAGTAATTACACTTTAGCAAGTGCAATGTTCATTTACTCCATTATCCTTAGAGGGAAATTGGCATATGTTTCTATATGAAACAGAAGAAAACAGGAGTTACATCCTCTTTTTTTTTTTAAACAGTCACTCACTTTGCACTTACAATTGACATATCCAAGAATCAGCATTGACACACACACTCCACTCCACTCCATCTGTGTCCTGCCCTTGCCAGACATCTTGTGGCCTGCAGGGCATCAGCAGGGTGTGGTCTGCCCGCGAGGCACCAGAGGGGTGCCCTCTCGCCTCAAGGCTCCCAGCAAGCCCAGCTGCGCCGTGGATGGTCCCTGCCCCCGGATACCGAGAAAGTGTGTCGCCCACCGTTGATTCATTTTCACACACTCTGGGTACTAGCCAGCAAAAGTTTTCTTGATAACCTCTCGGTGACGAACATTATACGAGATATCAGGGCTTTCCAGATGTCATCTGTGCATGCTTCATTTCACTTCTGCTCTCTGTCCCAAAAAAGCATTACAGTCAACAGAGAGACAGAGAGCACTCCACATGCCATGCTATCATAACGTGCAAACACACACACACGTATATGTATATATGTAATATAGGATAGTGAAAGGAATATTACAATATTCCATAGCATTGCTGCATTTATTGTGCACCTCCACACTTGGGTTCCTTTGGGTCGCCTCCCCATTGGCTTCCTCTCTCACCTGATGCTCCGTGCACCAGCCCAAGCCTGTAATCAACTTAATAAGCATACCCTCAGTGCATGCACTATGTGAGCGAAGGGAATGTTCAACATGGAAAGGCTGTCTCAGACTTTTTCTTTTCCTTCCTTTAGTCTTTTTTTCCATTTGACTGTTTCTCTTTTCCCTTTTTGAATCCAGGATTAATTAGAGGAATCTATTCATAAGAAGAGAGTTACAGAGGATCTCTAATTAGAGGAGAAGGTGGGCTGAAACTGTCAATTTTGAAATTTTAACAATAGATTTCTGGATTGAAATGCTTATTCATTTTTGGTGTTAGTCACTCTGCCCAGTCTTATGGCAGTGACTAAAGGACAGCTAAGCTTTTGGCAAGTCAGAGTGCAACAATAGCCAGACGTTGGCTTAATATGGCCGGCGTCATTGTGTGGTGTGTTGTGTGGGTCTGAGTGAGGGAGTCAGAAACATTTTATTTTAATTACATATACTGTGCACAAAGCTTTCTTGATAACAAAGAACAACAAAATGGATCAAACCATGTCAACGCATAATTAATAGTTTGTATAAATGTACATTTTAATGTGTCACTTTTGTACAGTACACCAAAAACAGAGAGTCGTAGTGTATAATTACTGGGATGTTCCTGCAGTTAATCAGGCTGTAATGTTTGTTCTTGGATTTTGACCATGATGTAACGTAGTACATGTCAGTGTTCAACAGATTTTCTGAAATATCAGAGAGCTTACTCCTGCACACAGCTGCAGCAGCTGTTGCTATAGAGACTGAGAAGTTGTGGGCAGAAGTTTCTTTTGGATTTCTTACTGGGGTTGTCTTAGTCCTCGGCTCCCTACAGTCCGTTGTTCGCTCGTTGATAATTCACACACACACACACACACACACACACACAAATAAAACACACACACACACACAAATTAAACACACACTCACACGCACACAAGTAAAACACACACACACACACACACACACAAATTAAACACACACTCACACACGCACACGCACACACACACATGCACATGCGCACACCAAAAACACACAAACACACACACACATGCACACGCGCACACCAAAAAACACACAAACACACACACACAAAAATAACACACACACACATACACACACAAATAAAACACACACACAGACACACAGGGAACATAGTCCCGTGAGGTCTGGGTTTTGCAGTGCCGACTGATGGACCCATTGGAGACACACAACCCGGTGTCACTGACGAACACTGGGTCCAATAAAAACTGAAATAATATCATGTAATGTAATAAAACAGGATGTAATATAATAATTGTAACATTTGTAAAGTTTTCAGATTGAGACCAGTAGACAAGACATCTTATGTAAATCAACAAATAAACAACGAGATAAAGGATTGAAAAGGAATTTGACCTATTTTAACCCATATTACCGCATCTTTTATTTTCAGAGATTAAAACAAAACATAACGTTTTAAGACATCTCTTACATTTCTTCACGACTGCTATGACAATTCTTTCAATACTTTAAACAACTTTTCTAAACTCTTAGCAGAGTTAGCACGACATCCGTCTGTGCAGGCTATACTAGTCACACATTTCTATTTGCTTTGACACAAAATGACTGCAGTCAACACACAGTTAACATGATTGAACATATTTTACACACACGCTCAAACTAGACCGAAACAATGGGATTTTACTGAGAAAATTGCAAATGCTTTCACACTGTGTGTCAGAACAGATCCATCATGCTCTAAACCTAACTTAGGCTAAGGTCAAAGAGAACAGAACACACATGTATCCCATGTATTTGGTACATGCATTTATTGAGAAACTGCTGATTGGAGCTATGCAAATAGATCAATCAGCTGATTCCCATCTAGGAAACACACTCAGGGGTTGGGGTAGTACATAGATTAAAAGAGGACCTATCTGAACAATGTAGAAAAGAAAGATAAGAAAAAGGCCTTCACGAGGGACAGGAAGACGAGTACCAGGATAATTCTGTCTCTCTCCTTTTTTCATAAACCGTACATTCTTAAAAGCTTCTCTGAGATGGCTCATTCTTTTTTTTGCATTGAATTTCTGCAGTAAAAGAAACTAAATGCACTATTACTAAACCCAACAAAACACAAATGTAGAGACAGAGGCTGGAAGAGAAACTGCAGTGTAAAACACAATGTATGGTCAATGCAATTTAATATTATCTGTTGCTAAAGGCAGACCTGACACATAAAAAACTATCCAGTTTCTGTCATTCCACCTGATATTAGGGTTTTATGACATCAGGCTATGACTGACTGAATGGTCTTGTTGGAAGAGAACATGTCTTTAGGAAGAATTATGGGATTTTTAAACTCGTTTACAGTGTTTTGGGAGAAATAGTGTATTGTATTAGCGTATTATTGTATTTTAAAATTTAGTGTTGGAGTTTATTTTCCAGTGTGGGATTTTGAGCATGAAATTTACTAGAGTTCAGGAAAGTTGGTCATAGCAATCGTATAGAAACGGAATTGTTAATCATCACTCTATGATTTTTTCAGCCTCATTACAGAGTTCTGTTTTTAGTCCGAGCACAGATGTCCATATTAACTGTTCAGATGTCCATGTTACTGTAGAGATGTCCATATTAACTGTACAGATGTCCATATTACTGTAGAGATGTCCATATTACTGTACAGATGTCCATATTAACTGTACAGATGTCCATATTACTGTAGAGATGTCCATATTAACTGTAGAGATGTCCATATTACTGTAGAGATGTCCATATTAACTGTACAGATGTCCATATTACTGTAGAGATGTCCATATTACTGTACAGATGTCCATATTAACTGTACAGATGTCCATGTTACTGTAGAGATGTCCATATTAACTGTTCAGATGTCCATATTACTTTACAGATGTCCATGTTAACATATGTTAGTGGACAAAGTAGGATAGCAGTCAGTCAGTTCCTGACAGTGTGGATCTTCTGAGACAAGAGGAGGAAGCTCGACTGGCACTCTCTGTTGCTTTCAAATCTACAGATATGTCTGTTGTTTTCTTTTACTGACCTCATAAGGGTAAAAAAATCCACGCGTTTCTTTTTATTATTTATCTCCAGGTGGATGTAACTGTTTTGTTGGAGAAGAGAAGGTATACAAATGGAGTGAGAGAAAACAACCTGGGAGGAGTTGTCATTACCACAGTGAACTCCTTTTTTGTGAAGATTGTACACCACTCCAACTCGAGAAGATTCTTTACTTTTGCACATGAGAAGACATGAAAGCTCTGAAAATTGTCAGAAATGTTGTAGTCCATTTCCTGTCCAATATCTATCCTTTTTTAGAATGGCTCTGCAAGCATCAGTTAAAAGAAATACTGGGAGCTACATTGGTGTTGGACTAAAGTAGGGCAGTATGTGCAACTGGGAGTAAATGTGTTCTTAGCCTCTCCCACTCTGAAGAATTCGCCTGAAGTGGAATAGAGAGGAACATCTATCAGGAAACACTCAGCCAGAACCATAGCTCAAGGCGGTACAGTATGAAACCTCCAACACCACAAAACACAGCCGTGTTTCTGCAGGCCAAGAAGGCATTTCTTTCATGATGCATACAGCAACAACAGTCACTTATAATGTGCTTATTCTCCGTCAAGCTCCGCTCATTGTTGAAGCGCTTTACTCCACTCACATTTACGGTGGTGTTACAACAATTGCGTCATTCTTTTCAATTAGCCTGACTCCAAAGTTTGAAGACGACGACAACACTGTTTAATTCTACAAATTACCGCTGTTTGAATCTCAATAAATCAAACTGAGAGAAACTGCTAAGTAAGGATGCAGATTTGTATCTAGAAAGAAAAAAGATCATGGGCTAATTAAAGAGCTGTTCTTCTTGTGTAAAGTAGTGGATGTAAGAATCTCATACTATCAGACGCCATCAGCTCTTTGATTCCATCGCTGTAATTAAGAAACAAAGGTAGCAAACACTTTTTTTATGAGGTGGAATACTACTGGGACACAGCAAAAGTATGTTTGTTGATGACTTAGGGTCTTGAAACAGTGGGGGGGCAATTGAGTGAACAGTAAGAGAGAGATCATAGTTGTGTGACTATCATAAAAAAGTAAGCAAAGTTTTCTGGAATTGCAGAGATATACAGGTACCAGTGACAGTGAAGAAAGAGGAAATAGGATTTTGGGGAGGTTCCTCAGAGGCGCTCCAATTTCACACTATCAAATTAAAGTGCCCATGAATCTGAGGATGGATGAGTGATATTCCTGCTAGGTGCTGGGTGGTCCGCTATTCCCATGAATAATTTGAGTGTGTCACTGTGGGCGGTCCTTTTAAAGGAGATTGTGCAGGCAGGGGGCCGGGTAATGCAATAGATGTAGCAGTCTTCCCTTTCATCCCCCTCTTCACCTAACCATGGGTTAAAAGATAACGGGAATCATTAAGGTTCTTTAGTGAGAAAACAAGTGACTGGCTCTAAAAAAATGAACTTTACTAAATCTTAAGATCTAGTTGGTGTATATCCATCAGACCTTTTCCTGTCCTCTAATTTGTCATCATACAGGCCCTCATTTATGAAACGTGCGTACGACCTAAAACAGGAGTAGGACGAGCGTACGCTGAGTCCTACGCAAAGCTCTGCATTTCTCAATGTGTCAATTGTGTACGCGGGTCTTCGAGTCAGTGTGGACTCGGGGTGCAGCGTAACAGGAGAAGGAGAAGTATACTACTCCTCGCTTTTAAGAGGATTAGTGTTATGTTTGGCAATGATATTCAATACAGGAAACATGACGATGCTCAACATTTTTATTTACTCTTCAGGTTTTTGTTTGTCTTTCAAACCGTCGTTAATGGCCACATTTGAAAGATTTCTATCAGCCATTGATCGACATATTTCTGCTTGTTTTTCCAGCCCCTCTGCTGTCAGGAGACTGAGTCGGGGTGGTGGTCCAGCACGGGGCGGGAGGGGGGGGGAGTATTCAGGGTCAAAGTAGGAGCATTAAGATGTTTTCAAGATACACCTAATTGGATATTTACTTTCATATTCCAAATGTATAAGCCTCGCCGGGGGAAAAGAAAACGTCTACCACCACAGAGAACTCCCACACAGCTTCACACTTTCACTCGCTGCCAAGGTGGCAGCCATGGTGACAGGGGCTAAGAGGGGAGGCTGTCATCTGAACAGAGAGGCAGGGGGGTTGACGACACAGGGAGCACAGACTCAATAAATTGTGAGAAGAAGCGGACAGGAAAAAAATAAAACGAAATAGGGATGTTGAGAAGCAAAGTGGTAGTACAGAGAAAAAACAGACAGATTAGTAAAAGAGGTGCTGGATTTTCTCTTGGTTTCTTTGCAGACTTGCAGCAAATATATACATGTAGGACACTATATGTAAGCAGAAGTGTGTGCACATTCAGACACCCATCCCACAGTAACAGTAACCATGGTCTCCCTCTTTTCTCCACCCTGCTCTTTTCTCCCCCAAGGCTGAGAGTTGATGTGTGACTGACAGACAGCCACGGACAGCTTGGTTAGACCCACCACACTCTGGGGAGGCCACCAAGACTAAAGCCAAATAGAGGGGGCCGGAGGAGTGGGACCAGGGACGCTGACAAAAGGAGTTTTAGTGGCAGGAGAGAGGAGTAAAGGATTGAGGGTAAAAAAGACCAGAGAGAGCTACAGAACTATGGAAAGAAAACGAGAAACAGATCAAATAAAGCAAACACATTCGTGCATGTATGATTAATACTGAACGTGTCATTTCTCTTTGATTCCCTGCCATCTAGCTTTATTCATGTCCTGCTCACATCCCATCAAGGTCAGATTCTGATAGCTTCTATGTGAGGAACACCGATTCAAAAGCCAGGCATTGATGCTAGGTGTTTGCACTGTGTGCAAAAATAATAGTTCGTGGATGTAGCCTTCCTATCCTGAAGATTCAATTCAACATTGGTCAGGAGGCTATACAACATTCACAGCTGAATATTAAAAGCAAGAATCACTTTCTTTGAAAGGAAAAAATACTCATTCAAAACCTTAAAGATTGAGGTATCAAAATGCTGCACTTTTATTCAACTCAACCTCTGTTTCCAGCTGCCTCCTTCCAACTTTGAGCCTTGCATTTATTTATGTGTGTCTCTAAAAGTGTGCAGGAGGTATTTGTGTGTGTGTGAATTTTGCCTGTGAATATGAATGCTTATGGATGGTTTTGATATCATCCCGACATAGCTGCCTGGTAATCATCAAGAAGCAGCCGGGAGATAATTCTTATCTTTGGACAGAGCCAGTGTTGTGGTTTCCCCCTGTTCTAAGTGTTAGGGCTAAACTAAGCTAACTAAGGTAGCATTCCCCACATATATATGAGAGTGGCATTGATCTCCTCATCTAGCTCTGGGTAAGAAAGAAAACAAGCCAATTCCCTAGAAACATAGACTATCCTTAAAGCACAGCATTGGACATGTTTTTGAAGGAAAAATTCATAATGGAAAACACATAACGCCTCAATCTAAGGTATTGAAAAATACATATTTTTGGAATTGATACTTCAACGTTGTATTTCTGCTTGTATTGACATTTTTCAAACGATTCCCAGCATTATGCATGTGCTGTGCATTTGACACAGCTGCGTATCGGAGTTGAGGACCTTACCTTTGTCCATGATATATTGCACATCTATTCACTATACTTACTCATTTGTACATGTAAATATATATAACTGTGGTTCATACCTCCACATATCCCTCTGCCTGAACTGCATCATTCCCATGTCAGATGCCTGAGCTGTAAAGCATAGTTCAGAAGTGTGCCACCTTTACAACCAGGGTCAGCCATTGGCCCCTAATCACCTTTCCTCTCATTCCCCTTGCTCTCCCTCATCTCCTTATCAAAGACCCCGCTTTTTTAATCCCGCACGCCTCTATGGTCACATTCAGTCATGAGTGTCCTGGAAATCCACCCCATCTGCTCTTCAAATCCATGCAAATCACAACATCTAAGAGCAGCGGAGCTTCCTCTGAGACAGAATTATGCACATTTGGGGATGGGACGAGTGAAGGGAGAGGGAATGCATGTTCACTGCTCCAGCTCTCTCTCATCCTCAGCTATGTTTGTGTCATGCTTCTCTTCAAAAGATCTCACACGTTCTTTTAAGTTGGTTCAATTTGGCTCCATTTGGCAATGTTGAGCAAGCTAGACACAGTGAGGGGGAAAAGTCCCAGGCATTTTGGAAAGATATAAATTGTGTCTGTGATCCAGGGGTTGGCTAAGTGCTGGGGTTTAGAAAGTGGGAACGGGGG
>NC_048416.1:718371-733749 GCF_013103735.1 Etheostoma cragini
CGCTTCTTTTCAAAGATTTAAACTGTGCCACTGAACGCTGTTCAGAGACGCAGAGATATTGCACCCACTGGCCACCTTCCTTTCCACGGTGAAATATCTGTTTATGTGTGTGTGAGTTGACAGCCAGTGTGTGTCTTGGTGAGTTTGTGCATGCGTGCGTGCGCATCTGCCAGTGTGAGTTTTTGTGTGTTTAGTGCATATATTTGCCTCCATGTAAGCCCTAAATGCCAGATCCTCAGACTTAATAGGCCCCCATTAAGAAATTATCTCTGGTGCTTTTGTGCCTTTTCACAAAAAAACCTAACTACCAATTAAGTGGTTGTGTGCCTAGATGGCCCATTTGCTAGGCTGTTGGTAATTATGGGTTTTCTCAGTGTTTTTCTCTTCTCAAGCCGGCCCTTCTCCTTTTGATTAGTCTTCTCCAGAGTACACACAAACTCTTTCACTATTGCCGAAATTAGCTGTCATTCCACCCATGTGCATTTTTCATCATGCCTCCAGAGAAGGAAACCGCAGAACTGGAACGCCTGTGTGCATGCCTGGTCATGTACAAATCCCGGAAAGTTTTGCTAATAAACTTTAGATCATGTATTTTCGATAATAACAGTGTATGCAGTCCGATTTACTCTACACACACATTGAAAACAAGCAGTTAATATGTTTACCTGGCGAAACATCCTCATGCCGAATATTGTAGTACAACCCTCTCGTCTATCACCGGCAGGGTCCCGAGTTTTTCGTCATTATGTTAAACGATGTAGCATTACACAGGATTTGCACAATAATCTGTGTATTATTACCTTTTCACATTGTTACATGTGCCTCCGGTGTGTGTGTGTGACATGTTTTCTCCCTCTGTCTCTCCCTCTTTGTCCCGTGTTCTGCCTTCCTCCCTCTGTCTGTTGCACACCTGTGTGTAGTCCGTGCTCAGGTAGCGTGGGGGAGGGGGTAAGAAGGCAGAGAGTGATGGGACAGAGACCGATGGAGAGCACACTAGTGGGGAGATTACTCCTCACCCTTTTTTCTCTACAAGCTGGTTTGCGTTTCCTGACCTCCGTAAACCCTTAGGGGCTGGAGTTTTGTTATTTTAGTTTATTGTGTTAGTTTGGGCTGGAGATGGCCGGTAGTTTGTCTCTTTTGGTTCTAGGATTAATTTACCCTTTTTAGGTCATTTAGGGGGAGACGCCGGGAGCCACGGCCCCCAGCCGGGTTGGTCCAGCGTCTTCCCATCGGTCATTCTTTTTGGTCCAGGTCTCCAATTTCTTTTTTTTTGCTACTTTTGGGAATATTTTGCATTATTTAATAACGCTTGTTGGTTAATTTGCAAAAGTTCCCTCACTCACCCTTTAAAAAAAGGAAACAACACATCAAATTCAGACCATACACAATCCGTGATACTATACCAGGCCTCTGATACATGGGCAAGAAAACAATCCACCCATACATATTCTCCATACATAAAATTGCCTCTAATGAAGATGCATATGGGTGACCATTACAAATTGTAAACCTTGTGTCTGGCATTCTTTTTTTTATATGTTGCATCCCCCAATCCCTTTTGAGCCTTTGTTTGTTCAAATGGAGGCCGGTACACATCATAAAGCAAAATGAACAGATTCATCACTTCATCATTTAGATTTACTGAAATGATATCAGTGATGCTGTCCCAGATAAATATGAAAAACAGCAACCAGAGAACAGCCTGTGTTGTACATCCTGGTACACCTTACCAAGACCAAATAACATAATTTAAGTTTGAATGCAAAACGATATGGCCTAAATTAGAATTAAACAAAATTAATGATTTGTTTTTGTAATATTTTGTTTTTTTTAATTCCCTTCAACATGTCCCTTTGGACTGAATGTCTTGTTGTATTATGTAACGCATATTCATTCCAAAGCGGGTGCAGATGCACCGGGTGCTGCTTTCCATTTTTCTTATTGTAGCCAACATTTTCAATTATGTTTCACCACATAAAAATGACGCAAAGTCTACTTTAAAAATTCAAAAAACATAATCACCTTATGTACATGAATACCTCATCTGCAAAAAAAAATTGGTGCAGAAATATTAAAGCAGCAAAATAAATAGACTGAAAAATTGAATAAGTGCACAATAACGTTTTGTGTGTGTGTGTGTTTTCGTCCTTGCAAAACTGTTATTTTGAACAGAAAAAAAGAAGTACATCTAACCATATAATTGGTTATTTTCGGTTTATTTAATGCCCTGGCCAGGGGCTTTCTGTGTGGAATGTGCACGTTCTCCCCGTGCTCGTGTGTGTTTCCTCTCACCACAAAGATAAAGACATGCATGCTAGGGACTGTTACTGACATTACCGACATTGCCCTTGATGTATTCCCTGGCATTATTAATTGTGTTGATCCCCAGGCCACTGCTTCTGATTGGTAAGGAGGGGTTAATTGCAACTTTTGGACATTTAAGAGAATATTTGACCTGGCCTTTTTAAAACCAAAAGTAAAACTGCAATGGCACTGTGAGTTAAGCAATCTGCAGTATTGTGCAAAACTAAAAAAATGTCAATTTTGTACCATGAAATCCACAAAGACTGCAGATCTGCGTCTTTACACAAAGCTCTAATCAGCTAACACACATCACTTATTCATCCAGCGTCATGGCGACAATTTGTTTCTCCCTGTGTGGTTCTTATCGCTGGGCTTTGTCTACCGCCGCCTGTCAAGGTCAATGATTTTAATTCAGGCTATTCATGCTCATTTCCAACATGGACACCTTTCCTGTGGGGACAACGAGTTGTTTTGAAGCCTGGTAGATGGAGACAGGAGGAGGTGGGGCAAGGTCAATTGATTAGGAAGATACTTTTGCTGATTAGAGCCATCACTCAGTGTCACAATTATCAGTGTCATCAGCTCGTCTGCAGCGAGTTTTTGTTGCATCCTGGGACAGATTGACGCCCTTTGTGTGTGTGGGTGTGTGTGTGTGTGTTTGTGTGTGCAGTCTCCCTATACTATCGCACACACTCCCAATTACTCTACCTGATTGGATATATGCAAATTGGTCCAAAATTAAAAGCCACCTGCAAGGGGACCCCTCGTGGGACAGTTTTGTACACACACACACACACACACACACACACGTACAGTAGGATTTCTTCAGCTTTAACCTTCATCTGTCCCAGTTGTAGGTGTTCCCGTCCCTGCAGGACAGATCTACTGTTGTTGACGGGATGTATGTGTTAGACATGTAAAACTACAATCATACAGACCGGAACAAACAGGAACTTTTAGTTCTGCATAGCGCTCCTTGAAACTTTTCCAGTAATTTATTTAGAAATATTTTTCAAAAGTACCCTCTGACGAGTGCAAAGCATTTTTGCTAGGAAGAAGTCTATATAAAGAGGTCCATTACCGCTCCGCACCAGCAGGCTCTGATTTACACTTAAATGTTACTTCAAATTTTCAGTATGATTTTTTCAGGAAATTATGCATGACTTATATATTTCCCATTAACATTTCAAAAAGAAATCACACGCACCCCCTTCAGTTCTCCAAAGTGTCCCTAGGGGAACACGGACCCCCATTTGAGAAACACTGTTTTAAAGGCTATAGCTTTTTTCATATTGCTTTCATGATGTGCTCCGTCTCCACATGGATCTCTCTAATCCTATACTGCATCTATGCATCTGTCCTCTCGTCTCAGTGGTCAGCGCCTCCAGTTGGGCTACAAATGACCGCAGCCCCACTGTGACCAGCAGGCACTTCTTCTCTCCTCACTCTCTCCTCCATTCTTTTCATCTTATCTACTCTCATCTGCCCCAGCGTTCAAACACTTAATTTCTCTTCTCGTCTCTTCTTTTCTCTTCTCTTTTCTTCTCCTTCCTCTCCTCATCACTTCTCTTTTATCTTATCTTCTCTTCTTTTCTCCACCTCACCTCTCTTTGCCACTGGAGGATTGGCAGGGGGAGAAATCTCTTCTCCCTCCCGTAGGCAACCCCAGTAAATCTCTCTAAGCTCTGCCTCCCCTGCCATACCTTTAGATTGAAGGCCACCTCCAAAGGTCACTGAGCAGAACTGATCCTCTGTATTCTCTTTATCCCGAAAGGCTGGATGAGACTAGAGAAGAGGGGTGGCCTGGGGCAGGGAGGAAGAGAGGCAAGCAGAGGAAGGGTTGAAGAAAAAAGGAGGTGGTGTATAAGGAGCAGAGGTGTGGAAGGGCATGCGGCTGACAGCAGGGAGCAGAGGAAGAAGGTGGGACAGGGGAGCTGAGCAGAGGGGAGGGTTTGTCACATAGCCTGAGGTTAGGAAGGAAGCAGGGGGCACAGATGTGAGGCGCATGAGTGAATAAAAGCACTACAGCAGGAAATTAAAGCCAAAGCAATTCCAAACCTACAGACCAGTCTTGAGAAGACTACTTTCTAAATTTAATCTGCCAGAAATTACTTATCACCCGCTTCAAATGAATTCTTCTCTCCGGTTTGCAACTCAAAGTCAGTATTTGAGCAAAATAAAATTAGGTTGAAGACTTACTGTGACACAAAGACTGGCGAGGGGCAGGGAGACACCCCAAGTGCGTCTATGCTTGCCAAATATTACTCCCCTAAGTGCGCTTTACGCAAAAAGAAACAAACTGACGCATAGGAGTGTAATGGTAGATCTCTGCTAGCTGCGGATGCACAGGAGTGGTGTGTTATGTACTGTATGTATTTAATCTGTAGATGTGTGACATCTGACTGCCTTTCTGTCAACAATAAGCCAAGAGACAAACAGAGGAGGAGAAGAAGAGAGCACGGGGACATGAGGGAAGTAATAGCTGGGGCCTATAGAAGGACGGAAGCAGAGAATAGTCCTCTCAGAGCGAGGAGGGGGATATTTTTCTCTCTCGGGAACCCTAAGCCTTTTGGATTATGTTGTGTTGTTATGGTGGTTATTATGTTTGTTGACAGCTAGATGGTTGTCAGACATCCTCCAGCCTACAGATTGCCTTGTAACATATAGGAGAATGGTGTTTGTGTGTGTGTGTGTGTGTGTGTGTGTGCGTGCGTGCGAGGGTGTGTTTGTGTGTTGCTGTGTCCGTGTACTGTATCAGCGGTGGAGGAAGATCTTTTACTTAAGTTAAAGTGCAACTACAACAATGTAAAAATAGTCTGTTACACGTAAAATCCGTGCACTCATGAACAGTACTCATTATGTTGAAAAAAATGGAACATTTATTTTTACAGGCAAGTCATCATAAACAAGCTCTTATTTAAAATGGCTGCCTGACAAGCAACGAAGCCACTTAGGCTAAAGGAAGGCTAGGAGATAAAATACATTAGACATACAGCTTAAAAATGGACAATATATTATCATGTGTCACATCATTGGTAATCCAATAATTAGTTACTTTACGTGATGTATTCTAGTGGTTTCCAAGGTAAGAATCCAGACTTCTCCTAAGGGTAACAACAGGAATCTGGGGGGTTGTCAGAGAGGAAGTTCTGCTCAACAATAACATATTTGTTTTTCTGACTTTAATCTGATCTACACTTGTTTTGTGAATTATTAGATACTGTGGCTCTGAATGATTTAGTAGTTAAATGAAATGAAACCATGTGAGAAATGCAGTACACTCGTGACAGGGGCACCAACTAGATATTGTAACTATTTATGTAAGGGGTCACAAGTCAAACGGATGGGAAATACTTATTTCATCTTCAACAACAATACAGTTTTGAGTTCTGAAAAATCTTTTTAGAAAAGTAACAAAAAAGCATCTGTAGCCAAGGAAAAAGTACAACAATTCCCTCTGATTTACAGTAAAAGAAGTGTCCTAAATACTCAAGAAACTCAAAATTGTACTTTAGTATTTGAGTAAGTGTACTTAGTTGCTTTCCACAAATGCAATACATTCACTTTCCTGCACATGAATGCATAAATCTTCAGAAGATCAAGAGATGATTGCCAGACCTTCCTCCACGGAGCTGTGGAGGAAGGCATTCTGGGATGGGAGGAAAACGTGCTCTGGTTTATTAGCGTTTCTTTAAACTTCTTCTTTTATTATTTATTGACTTGAACTTTTTTTGCTTTTTCTGCTGAATAGTTGCTGAACACATTTTCATTGATCTGAGCACCATGACCATAAAGATGTGTTATTTCCTATACATGTGTTTGGGGTCTTTTCTTCCTGTATTCAGGCCGCTGATTGAACCTAATGATGTCAGCGATTGCATCCATGCGCCCATAAATCTCTGTCCAAGCACATCCACTGTCTCCCCATTCACACGCCATCTTGGCTTTGTAATTTCTCTCTGTAATGAAAGTTCCTCTGCCCATCAGTGGCTGAAAATGATTCTGGAAATATTAATAAGGGCCCATTTTTAACCAAATTAAATTCTATCAGAGCCTAGATTAAATTAGCAAACGCCAAGGTGTGTAGGAACAAAGCTAATGGAATTGGAGGACAGCATCTGTCAATCAAAAAACGATTTGGTTTCCTTATCCAACCTTGTCCCGCCTATTCTTATCAATCTCACAGACACACACACACACACACACACACACACACACAGACATATGATGTAGCCAGGATGCGGGATGTTAAATCTGCCTCCTGCTTGCTACATACAGCTACTACAGCGATGTGCATGTTGGATGTTACCCCCAACAAAGAGAGACAAAACATGTGGGCCTGCAAGTTCAGATACAAGGTCTGTGTTGGTATTGTATATTATACATTTAATGTCCTGACCAACCTGTGATGTTTCAATGTAAAGCTCAGGATTGCCTCAGATGGTGTCACTAAACACATTTTTCTCCTGCAGCGTATCTCTGGAAAACAAACCTCCATGCACACTGCGACCATTATACTGCAGACACCGGCTTCAATGAGCTACATTAAATAGGGTTTGCGATACGTTGGTGCAGGCAGACTCATTCAGAGACAGATTCATCAGAGATAAAGTGAGTGTGTGTGTCTGTATTCCCGTGGAGAGACAGTCTGCTGGTTATAGGATAAAGGTATATGTAGTGATACTGATAAGACGTACAGTATATCTTGTAATAGTAAGAAAAATGGATTGGACTGACCTGGCCATCAGAACAATGGTCTCTCCTGTAAATGCCATTAAATGGAGACTTTTTATCTCCTGCTGTATGTGTGTCTATTTACTGGGCCGATTCCAACAATCCTTTCTCTCGCACGCTCTCTATCATTTCTATCTTTTTGCCTTCCTTATCTTTTCATCTTATTTTTCTCTTTTTCCAACTTAGGCGCACACACACACACACACACACACACACACACACACACACACACACACACACACACACACACTCAAGTTCTTTTTGTCTCCCCAGGTGTGCACTGGTCCAGGTGTATGTCTTCACGGGAGCTCATCACTGCTCTAATGAGAATGATCACCGCTCATCTGTCTTCATTCACATCCAACAGAGAGCACCTGCTACTATCTGCGTGTGTGTGTGTGTATTTGTGTGTGTGTGTGTGTGGGTGTGGGTGTATTTGTGTGTGTGTGTGTGTGTGTGTGTGTGTGTGTGTGTGTGAGTGTAACAGTTTTTGTGTTTATGTCGATATAATGGTCACTAAATATACAGGTAACATACAGTGTGTATGTAGTAGTTATGTGTATAGCCGAGGTGGAGAATACATACATGAGTTGCACTTGCATACTGTGAATATGTTTTAGACTTCAGCACCTCTGTTACTGACATCAGATTGAACTCTGACTAGTTAACAATGACTTTAGGAACTAGAGTCATTTTTTGAGAGTCTGAATCACTGAAACACTGGGTACTTCTCCACAGGGGTGAAGTTATTTTGATTTAACCCTCCAACAGCCCTCTTTTGTTGTTTGCATCAGTCAGCTGAAGGGGTTTGACATCAAATCAAACTGATGAATGAATCAAACCACAGCAAGCGGTGTCACTCTCAGAATCAAGTATTGTTACAGACTGTGAAAAACACTTGATCAATGTTTCACTCTCCATGAGGCCTCGGAATACATTCAGTCAGGTTGGCTGTTTAGCTAGCGGCAGCCTTGAGCTAATGGGCTTGTTTAGTCCGTTGGAGGAGTGCTTCGGAGTGGCTTTAAGATTACCATTTTAAAAGCACTGCAGGACTGCATGGTAATAAATCATCCTTTCAGAGTGTTGAAGAGATTTTAAGACAGGTTGGTCTGCAATAAATATTCAAACTGTTCACTGGTCTACTTACTTACACTTTAGACATGTTGATACATGTCTGATAAATATGCAATGGTTCCCTAACGTTGTCACCCTAACAACTTCATAGGGTGATACTACATCACACTTGGACTAATCCTTGAGAGATTTACAACTCTGATTTAAATATGCATGGCTGCATTGTGATGTAACATACATCATAGAGCCTCTGGCAGACATGTCAGTCATAAGGATCTCTGGACCATGGAAACATTGAGGATTGCCATCAGAAGATAAACTGAACATTGATAGACTGCCGTTGACCGATGTAATTGGTGTGCTTATTGTCTGCTTGTTTAACACACATTTGCCTGGTGTGTTCCTGGTGTGCTCCTGTTTGTCTAGGGCCTATCTTCATGCAAAATGTTGTAAACATATTGTAAAAATATCTCCATCTCCAATCCACCACCTCTCTTCTCTGCCTCTTTCCAAGGATCCTTGATCCTTTTAATGCTTTGACTTTGAGAGCTGCTTGACGTTGTCCTGCAGAAATTCTCAGTGTGTGTGTGTATGTGTGTGCGTGTGTGCGTGTGCAAGAGAGCGTGCGTGTCTATTTCATGGGTTAAGATTGTAAAGTTCACATCTGCTTTCTACCCACGGGACCGCTTTGCTTTTTTAGTTATTTTTTGTCCAGACTGAAAATATGTTTACTTAAAACCAAGCCAACTAAGCCAAGAGAGAAAACACAACAACAGAGATTGTATTTAACCACCCCCCCACCCCATCGCCACCCCCACATCAATTGGCTGTTGTCAAAGTCTTAGTAGATTTTATGTAAAACTCCCAATCCATGCTGTTAGTATTGACCAAACGACAAAATGCTTGTTCATTTTCTTCTCAATCCAATTAGTTTTCTTGTGGCTTTCTGACAGCTCGTTTATATCTGTGAGTGAGTGGCCGGTGCTGAATGGGTAATTGTGCAGTTAGTGTGTGCCCACCATTGTGTGGAGAATCTTGTTACCTGAGTTTGTATGGGAATACAAACTGAATTGATTTGGATCTGTGATTAATAGGGGAACATTGTGATGGGCTATTGATCGCTTTCTATGATCAAATAAAATCAAAACTGATGCATGCAGCACGCAGAGCGGGAGTCTCCGATTGTATTCTCTGCTTTGTGGTCCATTTAAATCATTGATTTGTTGAAACTGCATTTTTTTTCAACAGATGCAAACAACTATAAACACCATATGGTATTTAGAACAAGCTAAGATTGCTGTGTGTGTCTGGTTTTGGAGGCTGTGTTCACATACAAGCCTTGATTTCTGCTTTTGTGTTCTGTAAATAATATCATTAAAGCATTTTTCTCAACCTAATTCTCAAACTCACTTTTTGTGTTTCAAATCCACTTCAGCAATTTACAGGTAAAAGCACTTCTTACACTTGTCAGTTTCTACTAACAGCGTGTTGAAAATCTGATTCGACAACAGAGAATGGCAGTTTGATCTTCACTCAAAATATTGTTTCCCCATCAGGTGGTCAGCACTCCGTCCTGCTGTTGAGGCGGTTGGTCCTGCAGGTGTACAACGTCGGCTTGATGCCGGTGACAGTGATGGAGGGAAAAGGTCAGGTATGACACAGTGGTTATGGAGTGAGAACACAACAAGCACTTTGACATTTGTGTGCTGCATTTTAATCATTTGGTGAGAGTAAATGACTTGATCACAGTGCTTAAACATGCCAGCTGTCAGCTTTAATGAGCTAACATTGAAACTACGCGTCAATCGCCCCCCCCCAAAAAAGACTTCCTGGGAGAGGTTCATTTAATTTAGCCTTGCTGTACAATACCAGTGATAATGACCACATTCCAGAGGGATCTTTAAGTTCATCTTCCCACTAATTACTGTTAAGTACTCAGCAGACTATGGAGGAAATGATCGTTTGTTTTACTTACTGCATACATTCTGCTCGCTGCCAGAGAGAGCGGACCCTGAAGGCTGATGATGTTGTTCAGCCTCCAGCTGCCAGGTCAGTGGGGTTGCGTTTCCCTGTCCAGCTTTGTGTCTTCCAAGTCGGGTGACATAAGCCATCCTTGGCCTCTGTCTTCCACTGTGTCAGTTCTAGGTCCAGGACAGGCCATTAAAGAAGCAATAACAGCCCCAATTAAAGAATGATGAAGCAGAGGGGAGAGTTTACTCAGAGTAAAGTGACTAAAGGGCCGTAGCTTTGGCTCTTTAGATGGCAGTGACTGTAGGTGGGGAAATTGTAAATCATCCTCTAGAAATCTCTATTACCGATTACTTTGTCTCTCCGTGTTTGTCTCCAGTCACAGAAACTCAAACACAAAGAAATAAAAGTGGCCAGAGGAAAACAATGCTATACATATACATATACATGTCTTTCTATGCAAATCAGGAGCCAGCCCCTTTCCAATCAGGAACAGGAGATTGCTTTGTATCAATTTAAGTCAGCTGTTGAGGAAAGAAGAACCCACAGTTTTGATGTTTGGGTTTCATAATTGAGTCAGTGAGCTGGTGTGTGCATGAAGGCCTCTGCCAATAGCCTCTGACGTAAACAGAATGTAGAAGATATCTCAAAACGCTGAGATGAAAGCACTGCTTATACATCTCTTGATCTTGCTCACCTGATCCCTTTTTTGCCATCTTTTCCTCAGCAGCAGATTTCGGGCCAGCTAATGATACCTTTACTGCTTCAAAGGGCCTTTTCACATAGACAGCATAGAAGTTGTGTGTAGTCGATACGCACACACTGAGCTAAGCTTGTTATGGTAACCCTGCTCTGGACCAGTGTCCTCATTAGATCCAATCCCCGTAGGGTCTTTGTGTGTATGTATAGAGTCGTGTCACGTACAGGACCTGACAGAATCTGTGCTTGAATGTGTGTGTGTGTGTGTGTGTTTGTGAGTTTTTAACTTGATGACACCAGCCCTTAGGCAGGCCACTGATCCTCTCCAAGAACGATAAATACAGCTACACTGTGATGCTAATGAAGATGGATAGAGACAGAGCAAGAGAAGGAAAAGACAGAGGAAAAGATGAGAGGGGAAATATAAGTACTCTTCTGCAGCGCTGCAGGTTCGAATGTAATTGTTCCCCCCTTGACTATCACTATAGGGTATCTAAGGTAGAGCAAACAGACTTACCCCGAGGCCAAACTCCCTCTGAGTCTTTGACTCTGCTTATGTAATACTATCTCAGGGTGACTGATGGAATTAGTCTGGAACAATTTTTGTGTAAGATAGGAAATGAGAGCAAAAAAAGGAGTGGTGTTGGGAGGGGTGTGTAAGTGGGAGGTTTGCTCCCTCCCTGATGAAAGTGCGAAAGACAGGCAGGCACACACGCATGCAGTGGAAAGGAAGGACGATTGTGCCGTGCTGGCAGCCGTCCTCATTACTGTCCACAGGCAGAGCTGGAGTGCCCTATTAGACAACCATTACTGCTGCTGATGGGAATCTCTACTGTAACACTGACACAAACAAGATGGAGAGATCTGGGAACCATGCCGAGGCCGCAGTGCTAAGGCCTCCAGGGAATGGGTGAGATGAGGCTCTCCGCCCCGATCGCCACACTCCTCAGCTGGGTCAGGGTGCCTTAAGTAGCGGCTGTGTGTTAGCGTGCCATCTCTGGATCCCTTGGAGCTACGACGTGTTCACCTAATTAAAACCTCTCCTCCCTTCTGCCCTCAGGGAGACATGGGCAGAGGAATGTAGTGACAGGGATGGTGAGGTAGGGAGAGTGTTGGGGGAAATGGGCGAGCGGGCCGGTGATGGAGACAGAGGCCAGGCACAGAGGGAGAGAATGTAGAATTAGACTGGGCGATAGGAGAGCTTTGCAGGGGCAAAACAAGAGTAAATGATGAATAGAAATGTGGTGCTCTGCAGAGAAGGGGTCAGGCACCATGCCAGCTTGGCTCATACAGAAGTCTTCTCAGTTTCTTTGCCATGGTGGAGAGAAGAAAAGAATGTGGGGTGAAGAGATATTTTCAGATTTTAGCTGTTGAAACACTGAAAAAATAAAGCAAACTTGTTTGAACTTGCTTGTTTCGTGTGAGACCCTGGGACAGCATATGGACTCCAAGGCTGTGCAAAAACAAAGAAATAGTAAAGAGAGAGGTTATGGAGTGCGTTTTCCCATAGATGGTGTGAGGTGCAGGGAACAACATGGAGGAAAAGAGTAAGGAGGCATGCAGATACTTGCTAATTAGAATAACACCAGAGTCATCGCAAGAATTCTGAATAATTCTGAGAAAGGGTGCACGCTTTGTTTGTCCTCAAAACATCATCTATTGTTGTAAAATGTTATGTTTATGTCTGTAACAGCGGGTTAAGGATTTGGTGGATATCACTCTCACGTCTGGAAGGGAAATAGGTCGCTAGCCTACCACCAGCAGTCAGTTAGCTTAGCTTAGCACAAAAGAGTGGAAACAGAGGGAAACAGCTACCAGAGGTAAGCCAGCGTGGAATTCATTTCCTGTTTGTATCCCATATGACGCACATATTTTAACCCCACCCACAATCTTCTCCTAACCCTAACTAAGTGGTTTTACCCAGCACGTTAAAAAGTGACTCCAAGGGGTCCTGCTACCACAGGTCCTGACCGAGCACGTTGACAAGTTAGACCAAAGGGGTCCTGACCAAGCATCAATATTTGACGAATTGTGTTCCTTATATAACTATTGTGTTTAATTCATACAAAAAACGAAATGTAGGGCGCCTGAGAGGCTCGCCTGGTGGAGTGTGCGCTCAAGTGCGGAGGCTCGGTCAAAAATGAAGGTCTAAAAATGCCACACAAAACCAACTGAATTGTAAATGTGCTGGACTACTTCTTGTGTGAGTGGTGTCGATGTTGTGATCCAACTCTTGTTAAGAGAGCTAATACTTCAAAATTTGAGAAGTAAAAAACAACCTTACTCTGCCATGTATTTAAAAAAAGAAATTAGAAACAAGTATTTTATAAATTTGGAAGTTCTCTTAAACAGCTGCGAATAATGGTTGGCAGGTGCCACATGTGAAGTGGTGTGAAGTGTGCGTTGTTGTGGAGTATTTGTCTGAAACTGACTGTCCTCAGAGGTGTTGCATCAGTTAAATATGTTGTCAGGTTATTCTCACTCAACTCCTTCATTGTTTATCAATCTTTGTATCTTTCCTGTTATTAAAAACTGTTTTTGTGGAACTGTTTGCAATTTATGATGAGCTTTGGTATACAAAAAATACCACAGGCGGGATTTGATTGGTTGACAGGTTGCCATGGTGAAGGCAGTGATTAAAGCTATTTAAGCTGCAGGCGTAGGGTTAAATGGGAGCTCTGACTGCTCCTGCTGTCAAAAAGGAAGAGAGAGTGAGGGAGAGCGGGGAAGAATGGTAAAGACATAAAAAGATGGAATTAGAAAAAGAAAAAATGTATTGAGGAAAAAATAGAGGAAAAAAACTTGTGTGGGTGAACAAAATGTGATTAGTTGTGCTAAAAGCAAGGCAGGATCCTACCTAGAGCTTAATTGATTTCTTTTTACAGCAGATGAAATAAAAGGTTATGGCGTTCCAACAATAACCTTCCTATCTAAGCCCAGACAGGGGCTTTATCACACTGTAAAAGACAAAGGGCTCGTTCATCATCACGGCCCGATGTGTACGGCAGGAGCTTATAGTGTAAAGCAGGAAGTGTGTGTGTTAGGCTAAATACTTGTGTGTGTAAGAACACAGAGGGAGAGAGAAGAGAGGATATCTTTTCTACAGTACATGAAATAATCTGGTATTGTAGCGAGTGACGTGTTAATTTAACCTTCTGCCGGCTCAGCTGTGTGGGAAACATGAATCCAAGGCAGCTTGATCGGGATAATGTCATTTCACGTCATGTGATAGGATCCTAAAGACGATCAATACAAAGAGAATCACGCTGTAGTCATTTGGCATTATGCTGTAAACAAAAGTAAATGCAGATAAACACTACATCATGACACAATGACCCAATGCATAGTGACAGTTGTGTGCTAGAACAAGGTACAATACTCACACAATCTCATTAGAGAAATTACCATAATTATGGCACAGAATAAGTGTTATGGAGAGTTTTTTCAGTACATCACACTGAATTGGATTATGCAACAGTACTGTGACTTGGATGTTTCATTTTTATTTTCTCTTCAGCTCAGCTAGTGGACACAAACATATGCACAGAATAACGCAATCAAACAACACAATATGTGTTGCCCTGAGATTATACTAGTGAGTTTAATCATGAGCTCTCTGATGGAGTCACCGTAAAACCTGAACCCTAGAGTTCCCATAGTAGTGTGTATTGCATGCATTATAAACAGTAAAAACAGGTATTTCTTTTTTATTTTCTAGAGATTAAAGTAACATTGTGTCTCATAATAGAGTTGAAATGTAACTAAGTACATCTAATATGTAGTGTTGTACTTGTAATGTGTTATAGTTCTTTCATTTAATTTCACTTCATTTCAGAAAGAAATGTTTTAGTTTTACTCCACATCTTTTTTGCAGCTTTGCAAATTCAGATTTCCATACAATGATGAGCTTAAAAAATATGATGCGTTGCTGTAGGTCGAACCAATCAACAGTCAGGGCTGAACTACTCTCACACTGCCAGACCCATCTCCACAGCGCTGGAGCACGGTCTGGCTACACCGCCCATCTCTGCTGGGGTGGGGGAAAACCCTCCGGCTCATTGCTATTTCTTTAAACTAATCTCCACCGCCCTGGGCGGCGCTAAACCGCCGATGCAATGGTGTCCCTGCCAAATCCATAGAGGAGAGAGAGAGAGAGAGAGAGAGAGAGAGAGAGAGAGAGAGAGAGAGAGAGAGAGAGAGAGATGACAGGAAGTGAGTGACAAATCAAGAATTTTATGCAGTTATAAGAAAAATCAAAACAGACCTTCCAATTAAAACTTGGTTAAAAATATTTAATTCAGCAATCGAACCCATCCCTTTATATTGCAGCGAAATATGGGCCCGGTAATAATTTTAAAATTTACTGACTGGGACAATCACCCAAATGAAAAATTCCATGTGGAATTTTGTAGAAATCTTCTACATCTGCCAAGACACATCCCAAATAACGCCTGCAGAACTAGGCCAATATTCCCCCAAAATATATAACACTATCCCCTCCAAATATATAATAATATCCCGTCCAAATATATAAAACTATCCCATCCAAATATATAATAGTATCCCGTCCAAATTTATAAAAAATATTTCATCCAAATA
>NC_048416.1:733849-766075 GCF_013103735.1 Etheostoma cragini
ATAGTCCTTCAGTTTACTCTACCTTCTCATATAGTCCTTCAGTTTACTCTACCTTCTCATATTGTCCTTCAGTTTACTTTACCTTCTCATATGGTCCTTCAGTTTACTCTACCTTCTAATATAGTCCTTTGCTTTACTCCACCATCTCACAAAGTCCTTCAGTTTACTCTACCTTCTCATAAAGTACTTCAGTTTACTCTACATTCTCATATAGTCCTTCAGTTCACTGTACCTTCTCAAAAAGTCCTTCAGTTAACTCTACCTCCTCATTGAGCCTCTACTTCATGTTTTTTTAGTTTGGTTGCTTCTGAGATTTTTCTGTGTATTGATTGATTGATTTCCGTTTTTTTATCGTAAATGTACTGTATGTATTTTAGTTTACTCAATGAAGTCTATGTATGCATTTCCTCTCACATTATTATCCTTGATGCTTTGGCAATATTGTTATTTCTGACATTCATGACAATAAAGCAATTTGAATTTAATTGAATTGCGAGAGAGAGAGAGAGAGAGAGAGAGAGAGAGAGAAAGAGAGAGGGGGGGAGAGAGTTGAGAGGGAGACTGCTGAGTGCAGGAGTTGTTGATTGTACGTAAGAGCTTTGAGAAAGGCTGCAGAGAGCATCTATCTGTATCATTCTCTCTAAAAGACTGGAGATGGATGGGAGGACAAGTAGAAGTCAATAAAGAGATGGTTGGAATGGAGAGAGAGGAGATGAGAGTAGTTATATGTGACAATGACTTAGAGTCATCTCAGGGAGAGAGGTAGAGAAATGGAGAGAGAGAAATGATAAGAGAGAGAAAGAGAGAGAGATAGAGAAACAGAAAGAGGGAGAGAAGAGGAAATGCAGAGAAAATGCAAGGACGGGGAAAGAGATGAGAGGACAGTGAGTGCAGAGGTACAGCGATGTACAGTAAAAGCAAATCATTGTGGGGGCATGTAAAGGCCAGCAGAACATCATCCTTGACACAAAGACACAACTTCTACAGCAGAAGACGTTTTCACATTTGAAAAGCCTGGATGTGAGAATCCCACATCTATCCTCTGCCAGGAAATCTATAAAATCACCTTTTCCTCCAACATGCTTCAGTGTTGACTCTACTGAGCCAGATAGGCCCTTGTGTTTGCACAGTCCTCAGGTAGCCTGAGGTTATACTTTTGAATTATTGCTCATCTTGACTTTTTCCTTCTTCCTATCACTTTGCACAGCACTGCAGAAACATGGAGAAGTCCGACATTAGTTTCTACTATCAAGTGATTGGGAGTGGAGAGTCTCCCTCTCAGTCTCAATCCTCCACATCTGTGATTGGTGTTTAATAATGAGTGGCAGAGGTCTCTCCAAGGCAGGAGTCCGAAGCTGTACACATGCATACCGCACTCTACTGCTATAAACCACATAGCAGCCGTTGTACATTAAGAAGCTAGAACAAGCAGCCACTGATTCGCCAGGTCTCTGTCATACAAACGAAGCAAAAACATATTTCAGCCACTAAGCCAAGGAAAATCACCACAAACATTATCCATCTGCTAAAACGCATTGGAGGTTGATCCATCCAGAAAGGGCCTACAGATAGGTTAGAGGTCTGAGAGTAAATCCTCAAATTTGTGCTGTGCTAAATAGAGCATTATGCAATGTTTGGCGTAGCTAACTGAGGGCTTTTACTGAACATCTTGTCCTGCTGCTAATCCTGCCAAAAGCAACTAGGCAGGGAGCGAAACCAACTCTGACCCTCAATACTGTGTGACACACTCACACAAACATGCTTGTGGTGGGGGGGCAATAGCTCAGACCGTAGGGAGTTGGGTTGGGGTCGCTGGTTCAAGTCCCCGTACGGACCAAAGTATGGTGGTGGACTGGTAGCAGAAGAGATCAGTTCACCTCCTGGACACTGCTCGGGGCACCTTTCCATGGGCAGCCCCCCCCACTCTGACATCTCTCCATTACTACAGGTATAGGTACTGAGCATGTGTGTGTAGTTCCGGCCTGTGTGCGATGTGTGTGATAACAACAGAGTGTAAATTGTAATTTCCCCTTGTAATAAAGTATACATATTATTATTCAGTCGTGCAAAGCAGAAGCATGCACATATACTGTGCATGCAAAACTGCAAAGGAGCTCTGACACATTTAGTTAGAGCATTACAAGGTTTGTATTAAAAAATTAAAACAATAAAATCTGTTTTTGACAACAAATGTACTTATAATCAATAACAAGATTGTCATTTTACCATAATTCAATCTATATTATTATCATTCGGCCACACAGTAAATTGTAAAAAAAACAACCTTGCCCAGCACATTTTCACACATTTGCATCTTTACTGCTCCAAATTCAATAAAGCCTTAGAAAGTAAATAATACATTTTTATACACTGCATGGTTTCTATTCATTAGAGTAAATCCCTGTGTTGCAACTAGCTAGGGATACTGGTGTGTTAATGGATAATAAATCTATATTTAAGGATATAGGAGAGTGGAAATCCAATTTGTGTCAGGGCTCTCCACCCGATCCCCACTTTTATCCCCATACGCGCCTGGCTGGAGGAGTAATCGGCTTTGTGTAATAAAATGATGATGATGACTTTATCTGACATTGGTCAAAGGAGGAGCCTTTCTGTAGGTCTATGTTATCAGCTTCTATCCAGTGAATTAATCCTCAGACGGAGTGAGACAGAGGGAAAATGTTGTTCTTGGGAGTAAACACGGGTTATATTGAGGTGAGCAGAAGGAAATGCGTTTGAAAAGAGCTCGTGCGTGTCATTTTTCTCTCTCTGTGTGTATGTGTCCTATGCTTACATGCTCTCGCCATGTTCTCTGGGATCCTTGCCCTTACCTCTGTCACCTTCGAAGAGGAGGAGGACAAGTACATACCAAGAGTTCAACTTCATCTCCTTGGAGATCCCTGAAAGAACACAATACAAGAAATATGCTGAGATCAACTCTCCATTACCTGCAGCAGCCTGTGAGGGAGCAGAGAGGAGAGAGACACAGAGAGATGTACCCACTAGCTGTGCAAAATGCCCCATAACACAGCATTCTCAGATGAAACTCAGCTGATTCAACCTAATGATCTGAACAACCCACATCCCAGTCTCTCGCTTCATGAGCTTCAAAACACATCAAATCTCGACCCATGACGTGCATTCACTTTTGCTCCAAATCCGCTGTTTTCTATACTTGATTTCATGGTGTAGGGTTTCTCTAGTGCTTTCACAAGGGCCAGATTCAATTAATGTGGTAGTGAGTTAAGTGGGCCCTCAGGGGTTAAGGTCTGTCATGTCAGATGGATCTGTTTGTGTGGAAGAGCAGGAGAATCCCACACTCCACTTATCTTGTGGAGGGGCAAAGAAATGCCTCAGAGCCCATCTCAGTATTCCCTTTGCAAGTCTGTATAGCTCGGAGGAATTTGATCTCAGAACCTTCAAGTCTAATATAAGGAGATCCCAGAACCTCCCCTTTCCCGTTGGACTAAAACTCACAACCCGCTCTGAGACTGGGAGTAAGAATTGCCCATCCCAGTTCAGTTTATGAGCTTTTTAAATTGGCCTGTTTCCTCAAAGGCCAGTGAATTCACGGAGTGCCTACAAAGCGATGGCTGTAAAGGATGATTCCTCATGGATGTGGCACGCATGTTTATACAAGTTGTGTTCAATATTTAAAGCTTTACTATGGTAACAGCTAAAATAACATGACACACTGACAGGATGAATCCTTGTTGCTTTCATTAAACTGTTTTCACAAAGACAGAGTGCGCCGCCTTTGTTGTAAATGAAATAGAGTGTGATGTAACTGCTAGAGAAAACAGCGACTTTGTCATCCAACACCAGGCTAATTGATGAGAGCTCGTCTGCAGCATTGCAGAGATGACTTGTTTGTGAACCCCCCAGTATGACGTGCCGATCTTCTTGCTCTCAGAACAGCGCCAGCAGCATCTGAGTAAACCGCTTTTCACACAGCTCGATGGAGACACCAGTGAAATATCATCGGGGCAGACGCCCACGCGTTTTCTGGAGGATACGGAGAGAGAGCAATGCCATCTTGGGGGAAAAAGCCTTTTTTTTCCTCTTGCTGCACTGTGTATAATGTACAGTTTCCCAACTCAATTGTGCACTTGGCCTCTCCGTATTTATCAAATAATAACACAACAGTGATGTAGATTAACTAGATAGTCACAAAAATGACTGCTACAAGCAAGAACTAATGAAATCCCACGGTGGCATTTGGTCAGGTGGGAGATTTGATGCAAATGTTTGCCCCTTTACCTTCCATTCATTACCATTTAAGAGAAGATTTAAAGCTGCTTTAATCAATATTATTGTATTTGGAATTAATCAATTGTAGCTCAGCATAAATTCTTTCAGGAAGACATAACTGGTAATCGATGCACTCCTAAATCAATTCACCTGTTATCCTAATCTGTGTTTTATAGTGCGTGTATCACATATCAGCAACTAGTCTCTCCGGATTGAAATGTATCTCAGTATTAATTCTTTAAGGAAGACCTCACTCTCAATCAGTGCTCTACCCAACTCCAATCAGCTGTTGGAGGCATTCCCCTTCCTGCTTATCCAATCAGAATGCTCACACAACAGCAAGGGCCAATCCCAGAGTCACAGACCTGCTTTAAATAATCAGTTTCTCCCTTTGCTATCAGCTGCCGCTGCAGGCAAAGAGTGCAACCATCCACCCCCCCTTCCACCTCCAGTCATCTACTTCAGCTGACCGGTCCGGAGCCTCCTTCAGTCTGGTCTTCAGCCTCCTTCGTCGCCTAGATTCCATCGGGGGGGTCTGATGGTTCTCTACCCCTATCTACAAAATATTCGTATGGCGATGGACTCTAATCGCAAAAGACTTTGTTCATTTTATTTGAGCTGTAAAATAAATCTTATTTGCATATCTGCATTGAAATGACTGTGTGTAATGAACAAAGAACTCGCTGAGAGTTATAACCCAACTCTGCAGCTCCCCTCAGCTACATCATCTTTTAGCTAATTGTTTTGGTTTAACAGGCCACAACTTTACGGTTTTATTCCCTCTCACGGCTCCCATCAATGCTGTCTCGAGCAGGAGTAGGCAGCTGTTCTCAGCAAAATCACTAGAATACACTGTGGCTAGAAACACCACTGGTATGATGCTAACATGTCAATGTAGGCCAAAAGAGAAATGAATGCAGGTTCATTTGAAGGCATTCTTATAATTAGAGTAGCAACTGTTGCCTCCATCATGTTAGTCACATATACCAATGTAAAATATTTTTTTTCCTTAGAAATAGCAACTAAATGCTTACAAATACGACATAATATATACATGTACATATACATATATATGCTTAAAAGAGTATCCACCAGGGAATACAATATAATGAACATGTTTAATTCTGTTTTGTAACCTACGTTCTACTATATTTACATCAAAATGTTGCACAACAATAACAATAACTTCACAATATTTATCAAACGTATTTGAATAATACTACGAGACATCTCTCCCTGTATTTTTTGCACACAGCAACAAAATAGGTACCTATGAACCATGAGCCCAAATCTCTGTCAATCAACCAGTAAAAATAGTAATTTTGAAAGCAAAACTATCAATCACATTTTTTTCCAGCTGTTAAACAGGAGCTTAAAGACGTATCACACTAGCCTCACCTGCATTCCTGTAATCCTTAAAATAGAAAATGTGAGCTGCGGACAAGCAGCCACATCGTACTGCACAGCAGGGAGGGGCCCCTTCTCTTCTGCTTCTCTCTTTGGGGGTCTCCAAAGCCTCCAGAGGTTGAGCCCCTCTAGGTTCATGTGTCAAGTAGGCACTGGTTAATATAAGGATCACTTCCCATGCTGTGGACTGTTCCGTCACTAGCTAGTCTAGATGGTTTCTTTACTCTTATTGCCGTGCTGTAGTGTGAAGAGCTACCGTTTATGTGTTAGATATAAGAATGAGGAGGATATGGAAGGATAGATGTGGACTCACTCTCAGATGTTTGAGTCATGAGACAGCGTACCCTCTCTGGCTTTGTGTTGCTCTTCCATCTCTCTTTCTCTGCTCCCTACTCATCATTTTATTCATGTATTTTCCTGTCCATTTACTCCTCCCACAAGGGCAAATCAAGGCAAGGCCGCTCACTTATTGAATTAACAGCCATCGGGAAGCATTAGGCAGAGGTCCCCTGCCTTATTTTCCACTCAATACTGTGGCAAATGGGAACAACACAGAGAGAAAGAGGCTACGGCTTGTGGTCTGCGTGGTTGGTCAAATCAAGCTAGTGAAAAAGCCAAGGGTTAGAGGACAGCTGCAGAAAAAAAAAGGTCAGGGCTGGGGCTTTAATTGGACATGCAGGCCCCCGGGGGAGTGTCATCTCTTAGGTGGGCACAGTACGAGAGCCAGGGGCCGTTGCAGGACCACAGCCGAGCCTTGGGAAAAGGGCACCGATGTGGACTGAAGGCTGCTGTTAACATCTTATCCCAGCCTGGTTTCTCGAGTCGGACTCGCAGCCTCCAAGCCTGCCTCAGGACACAGTCAGGAAAGCTTGGCACGGCTGTGCTAAAGACCCAAGCACACACACAGACACACAAACACACCATACTGGTACAGGGCAAGGCCTCATCTCTGGTGGAGTCTCAGAAAGCATTGTCACCATGGCAACTACTTCATCATTAAAAGCGGTGTTGGCCAGTGCCCATGCACTTCCCCTCTTTGTCTCTTACATTCCGTCTTTGTATTTCTTTTCTCCTCCTCCAGAATTACAAAAGAATTTATATTTTACTATATGTTTGTTACAAGTAGGGGAAAATCACAGCTATTGAGACCACCTATTTCATGCTGAAAATGACAAAAACATCAAATGCAATGCTAAGCATCCTTTGCATTTATAAAAGCATCTTTACCTTACCTAACCTAAAGTGCTTCTTTTTTTCAAATTCTTTTTTTTTATTGTTATCAGCTGTGTTATGCGCCCTGTCAGCAGCAGTCCCTCCAGCTTGTCAGGATCCCTCCCTGGTCCCAACAAACACATCTTCTATGGTGTAGGGCTACCGCGCTGCATTGGACTCACATTTAGGACAAAATCATTTTGGTATTGGAGCTATTACTACAGTCATTTCAAATTTAAATGATCTTCATCAAGCCTTCTTCAGAAAGTGCTTCATTCATCGATTTATGTTTTAATAAAAAGGCATCATTTTTTCAGTAGTTTCATTGAATTGCACACATGGGAAATGCTTTTCAAAAGCTCATAAAGCGTGTAATATAAAATAAAGAAAGCCATACGGCTTTTTACTCATCTGCACTATATTATCAGAGGCATGACATTGGTGCTGTAGTCTACACATACTGCAATTTCATAAACCTTACTTTGTCTCCCAAAGCATGGGTGTTTCACTTAGTTGTTGGTCTTTTATCTATTTATGCATCAAATCAGAAGGGACAGTGAACCACATTTAGGGAGTGGAAAGTGCATCCTGAAGAATTTAATAAGAAAAGAGATCTTGATGGATTACAGACCTTCTCCACATCTCAGACATTTTCAGAATGATAAATCACAAAGGCCTTTTATACTCACTCTTTCTTTCCCTTTTCCTGTCTCTCCCTTTCCTTCTTTCTCTGCCTCCTCTCCTTCTCATCTCATGAGCCTTGGCTTTCAATTGTAAGAGATTACAGGAGCATAGCCGGACTGTGGCCCGTCGAGGATCTTTTATTAATATTTATATGCATATGAAACAAGCCAATTCTAAGCTGTCGTGGAGCAGCTGAACCCTGCGGCTCCATTGTGTGCATGTGTGTGTGTGTGTGTGTGTGTGTGTGTGTGTGTGTGTGTGTGTGTGTGTGTGTGCGTGTGTGTGTGCGTGTGTGTGCCATTTTGGCACTTACCACTTACCCTGCACAGTCCCAGGCCACCTGAGCCACTGGTTATGTACCACGAGACCACGAGTTGTGTTTCCCAGCAGGATTTGATCGTTAGCAGGACTTCTGGCTCTCTGTCTTCAAGGTTAAAGAGGACTCTGAGGGGCGGGGGGTTTGGTATAGTAAATGGTGGGGGCACTAAATCTGCAAACAAGCCTGGCAGTCAAGCCTACCGAGGTGCTGATATCCCGCCGGTGCAAGGAGCAGAAAGAGACTAATCCTTCATACATAATAGATAACTAAATCCTCTAAAACACAGAGACACTAGCTGCCTGCACCACAGAGGCCTTGCCACTGTGAACAGATCAGACATCAGGCATACCCCTCCTCGCCACCTTCATTAATACTCAATTACAACAGAGCTCCTCCAGCCATTGTCTCCTCCATGAAAAGCTGGCCTCTGTCAGGAGAACAGGTATAGCTGGCCCCCTGTACACAAAGATAATGCCGGGTAATATGTTTGTTGCCGGAGTTAAGTGGAGAGAGAAGCTCGTCCTCAGAATAGCATCGCCTCTCATTGCAACCACTTTGCATTTGTCTGTCATGACTGTCATGATCAAAACAGGAAGGCAATGAATAGATCTAAGGGAACTTGGTGTTTACGCTCGCAGCTCACTGGAGTGGTTGTTTCAGAGAATGAGAATAAGCATAAACAGCATTTAATTTACTCCATTGGCACTCTGTGGAGTCGGAGCTGCAGCTGCACAACAACACAGCTCATTTCAAGCCAAGAAGACGCTACATCCTGTACTTGTTCTCTCTCAGAGATATTGTCTGCAAGCGATATGAAAGTTGACGTTGCATTAAGGGCCTTTTGATCAAGTGACAGTATATTTTAGCACTAGTGTCTCGGTGGTGTTCAACACTTACTTATAGAGACAAATTTTACAGTTATTCAGTATTCAGTAGTATTCAGTTGGGGTACACTTTCTGGTTTTAGTTTTGGATTGTCTTAAATTGTATGTGTGTGTGTGTGTGTTAGAGTGTAGGGGGGCTGGAAAAAAAGAAAAGAAAGGACTAAAACTGTGATGTGTAATGTTGTTAATCTTGTGCCTTTCTCACAAAAAAAAATTATATATATGTACATACATACACAACAACAAAACATCATTTTGAAACAACAACAATTGATGTCTGTTTGATGTGAAGCATTGTACATTTTTCAAACTTTTACATCTTTAAGTATGCATAGCATGTCACTAATGAATCTGTTTTTCTGTTATCTAAAACTGAAATTGACCTCTGTAATTTCTCCTTTTATTTAGCTATTACAGTCAGAAACCACTGTTGTTCTGTTGTTGTTAGACTGTTCTATTGAAAAGTATTGACTGAACATACCCTAAGGTCTGTCCAATCAGCCTAGATCACATCTGAAAAGTCCATTTCTTTCTGTTTTGAAGCCATAATCACGCAGGCTTTGATGCTTCGGAGTTAGTGCTTTTCACATTGCAACTGTGCAATAATAATTATAGACTGGATTTGTCTCTATTCATACATGTAATTTCATTTTTTTATTTCTAAAATCTACATTTCCTTTTTTTCTGTTAAGTGCTCATTCTATCCAGCCATTACAATGTAATAAAATGCTTCCTCTCCTGGGTATTTGTCACCATTCTCAACATTTGCTGCTGGAAAGAACTACACAGAGTGGAAGATGTCAGTAACAATACTTCCTGGCATAGAATTAGTCACTCAGGAATAAAGTACTGCTGCTCTTGTTCCAATTAGCAAGTCCCTGCATGGCTTGCTTGCTTCTCCTCTCATCCCTTCGATGCAACCCTTTACATTGCCCCATCTATCCCCATTATACCCAATTTCTTCCTCCCTCACTTCTTTTTTTGTTCTCTTTCTCTCTCTCTCTCTCTTTATTTCCAAAACTTTAGCCTTCTTGTTGCCTTTGGGGTTTTGAGATTTTGAGATAGAAATAACCAAGCAGGTAAAGTTCTCTCTGTGCCTCGGAGAATGAGAAAACGAAAGCCCTTTCCCTCCTCTTTCCTTCTCCTACTTTTTCTCTCTGCATATATCTTCCTTTTTGGCTGGACAGGGCTCCCCAGGCATCAGAGTCCCTCGTGGGCTCCTGGTGTGATCTGTGGGTGTTTAGCTGTTAATCTGTCAGACTAATTCTATGGACAAACACTGTGGCAATGTTTAATTCCCAGTCCACAAGGAGACAGGACGTGGAGGCCACAGGCCAGTCTGGAGACCGATGAGCCACACTAGCATAATTAAGGCCAGCACCTCCCTCGGGATGAGCCTGCATGTCCTTCTATCTATCTACGAACATCTATCTGTGTCCTTTATATCTCCTTGTTTTCATCTTCCTTTCCATTATATTGTGTCTCCGAGGTGGTGGAGGATGAAAAATCCTAGTTTTCTGCTTCCAATGCAAATAATAAAAGGAAAATATGGACCTATAGCAGGAGAATGGTGCTCCATCTATTGAGTGTGCAATAGTGTTTTGTTTAGTTCTTTAATTAATGTATTTCTGCTCAACACCTTCCCCCCTAAATTAGTTGCATGCTTAATTTTTCAGTAACAGTTTTTTTTACACAATGACGAAGATTTTCAGAGGGACGCTGTGCTGCCTGAGAACACGCCTTTCCACATAATGGCTGTCAGTTCCCCCTTTAACGTTCAGCCATTTGTTCTCACATCGATATGTTTTGCAAGAACAATCCTTGTTTTTTTACCATTTCTTTTCTGCTACCACTGCTATTGGTTCTAAAATAATCCCTACTTTATTTCACAACTTCTTTGTTTCAATGCATTCTAACATCAACCATTTTGTGACACCGCTTTTGAAATAGTTTTAAGTTAAGGAGGAAATGGGAAGCGTGTGTGTGTGGGATTACTGTACACACTATGGATAATTAGATATAGAGTTTTGATGTGAAACCAGCATTAAGCACAGTGTGGGTACCATTCATGCTGTTATCCTTGTTAAACGTGACCTGTGTTAGCGGTGGGAGCTGTAGCTTTGTTAGCTGCAGCATGTGACAGCTCTGGTAGTGGAAATGGTTGTTACGGCTGATCTAGCTGTGAAACACAGTGCAATGTCTCCAGGCAAGCTGGAAGATACCATCACACACACACAAACACACACACACACACACACACGCCTCACGCACAACTTAAATAGCGTGGATGGAAAGAGTTGGATCTCGACAGGAATGAGATCGGAAAATAGACTGTCGTTCTTTTCCTCCCTCACACCTGAGAGTCCCGTAGGCTGTGTATAAGAGCACTTTTCTGTAACTCTCTCCATCAAACTCTCCTCCTCCTCCTCTTTTCCATCCTTCTCGTCTTTCTCTTCTCACTGCAGGCGATTGGTTTGATCTCTGATCCCTGCAGTCCTGCCACCTCCCTCCCTTCCCCCTAAACCGAGTACTGTTGTTTTCTCAACCTACATGGATCCGCACTTTCCACACAAAACAATCCAGAGCAGCTCCTGTGACATGAATACAGCCGCATATGTTAGCATTGCATCTGGCTCCAGCACATTTGGAAGCATTAACAGGATTTGCTATTTCTACCAGCTTCATGGCGTACACAGAGACCATTTATTTTGTTGCCAGAGTTGTCTTGAAAGTGTATTTCCCAGGTGTGATGTGAAGGAGAAAGCAAATGAAAAATAAGGAGATGACTACATTTGTGTTGCTTTTAAAGGTCCCATGTCATGAAAATTTCACTTTATGAGGTTTAATAACATTAATATGCATCCCCCCAGGCTGCGTCTGGACCCAGTGGCTAGAAATGGTGATAAGTGTATACCGAGCCCTGGGTATCCTGCTCTGCCTTTGAGAAAATGGAAGCTCAGATGGGCCCAATGGAAATATTGCCCCTTATGAGGTCATAAGGAGTAAGGTTACCTCCCCTTTCTCTGCTTTGCCCGCCCAGAGAATTTGCCCCCCCCAAGAGAGAGAGACATCATGACATTCAAACAAGTAAAGGGACAGTTGGTCAAGGCCGACAGTATTAGGAGACCACTAAGGTCTATATAAAAGAGACTTCAGACACAGTATTAGGAGACCACTAAGGTCTATATAAAAGAGACTTCAGACACAGTATTAGGAGACCACTAAGGTCTATATAAAGAGACTTCAGACACAGTATTAGGAGACCACTAAGGTCTATATAAAGAGACTTCAGATACAGTATTAGGGACCACTAAAGTCTATGTAAAAGCATCAAAAGAGCACCATGTCATGGGACCTTTAAACCACCAACCATCTACTAATGGCTTCATGAAGCACCACACAATCACATAATAAATCAAAAACTATTTTTTGGGCTCATCTGAGTGTCTAATATTTCCACACTGAGCAGTACACTCAAAGCAGTGATTGGTGCTGAGACATCTCCAGAGAACGACCAGACCTTTTTTCAAAGTTCAAAGAATCCAGCATTTGATTTCATTCTCCAGTATGGACCTTTCAAATGCTTCTCCAGGGACTTGTTTTCTTCGAGCACTATCAAAGAAACGTGGTGGAAACATGTTCTATCCATATCGCTAAGCCTTTTTGTTCTCTCTGATGCTGAGATAAACACAAATAATTGTGCTTCTGTGTAAAAATGCTGTTAGTCATTTGGTTGAGCTCCTCCATCTTCGATGGGAAAGCATTATGCTGTAAAAACAGCAGCATGCTCCCAGTCTCGACCCAGTTTCTCAAGGGGGGAGAGCAGCAGTTGTTGTTGTTTAAGAGCGCCATTCATTCTAAGATGGCAAAAACACACCAAGGCATATGGCAGCTTGATTTAGTTAGCTTGTAAAATGATTTCAGAAACTACATTTGGATGAAGATAACAAAGTAGCCGAGCAATTATATCGAGTATGGTCAATTTGAAGCACCTGATAGCACAGATCCAGCTGTGGTTGAACATCTGGTGAAGGCTCCGCGGATCGGTAAAAGGAAAAGCTGTGGAATTAAAATCTTCCTTTGCAGAATCACACGCGTACATGACTAAAAAGAGGCTTGAGATGTAATGTTAAATGTGCTGTATCAAAGGCCCATTTAGAGGTTAACTTAAATAGCTGTGGCATGCATCAGCAGGGTAAGGGAAATAACATGTTCTCTGCCACCTGGCAAAGAAAAAAGGGCATTTGCTTTCCCTGATCTCACCAGCATGCCCTGCCCTGGCCAGCACTGACTACTGAGCTGCAGTGAGATACAATTCTAGATCTGAGTTAACCTGCAGGTCAGGTGCTTCCAAACATTTGATTTCTTTTCTTTTTTCTTTTTATTTGACCTGAATAAAGCAGCAGCCTCACGTTCAGCACATGTCTCCACCAGCTTAAAACAGAAATATCTATCATCTATTTCTAAAGTGCATAAGAGCTGATCCTTGTTATTGCGCAGTATGAATGTTGGTACAGGGATGAATGCAATCAATAGAAAAGAGAGTAAGTGAAACAAATGGGAGTTAGTAAAACAAATGGTTTTGATTTGAGGCTGTAATCTGTGTGAGTGCTGCATGGGAACCTAGGAGACGGCAACAACTATTATTAATGGTAAACAGTGAATAAAAAGACCATAATAAGGCATGCATGATTAGATAAAGAGGAAAAGGTCAGAGCAGGTTGATGCATCTGTCTCATTAGCCGCTTTATTTGTGTCCCTTCATTTACCCTTCATTAGCCTGCCCGTTTAATCCTTTTTCTCTTTCCTTTTCTCTGCTTTCATTAGGCCCGCCGCTCTCCATCGCTTCCTCTCCATGTGTTGTTTCTCAGTGTAATGGCTTCCAACAGTGTGTCTGTCTTTTCGAAAATGTCACCCCAGTCTCTACACGGCACACTACTTTTGACATGAGCACTATGTGCGGCAGACAGGGCATAGGGATTAATTTGCCATATGTGTATACCTCAGCAGCAGACAGGGGTAGGGACTGTGACTGAGGCCTGTCTGACAGCAGAGACCGAGCCTTACTCACTGGATCCCTCACGTCTCCTGCTGCTGGATGGGAGATGGGGAGAAAAGAGGAGGTTCTCGATAGAGGAGGAGGGGGTGTGAATGCAGCTCTGTGAGAACGAGAGAGCGGGAGACAGAGCGGGAGGGAGATACAGGGAGAATGTGTGCATGATATCAGGGTAAAAATAAGTGAAAGGAGAGAAATAGACAAGTCCGCTTTGCAGGGAGTTATCACTGTAATGCAGCTCAGTGCCAAAAGAGGTCATGTGTGTGCTGCAGATTCATTAGTTTCAGCAGACATTAATATCCTATAATCATTACCAGTTATAGCAAGGGACTTTCTGTATGTGTGAGGCTTTATTAAGCACCGTTCCATAAACCTTAGGTAAAGTCTGAGATTAATGGCACCGCATCTACACTCTCAGTTCCTTTATCTATGTTCTAAAGAGAGAAAAGAGCATTCATCAGATGCGACTGCAGTTATTGAGAGTTTTTCATAACACAGTTATTTACCTTCTCGTGCTCACTGTCTCTTTGCAATCTCTCATTAGATTCCGTTGTCTGTTATATTCCCATGATGCAACTCGTTTCTATACATGGCCTTGTAAACAGAATATAAAACTAATGTGTACAGTAAGGTTATTGTCATATAAAATACCATTTTACACTACAGTTAGGCTTCTGTTGAGTTTAAGATATAATTATAATACAATTTAATATAATCTTATTGTATAATAAGATTTAATATAATACTACTAATATTATTAACATTGTAAGTCAAAGGAAACACTATATCGTTATTTAGTCCAAGTTGTAAAAAAGAAAAAAGAAACTGTGGACAGCCGGCTAAATCATCTTACCTGCTACTGTCAACGGTCACTATCCGCCCGTCTATGATTCCCGCCCTCTCCACTGCTCTGTTCCATCAGTCCAATCACGGTGTAACTGGGATGTAATGTGAAATGCTGAGTTGGTAGGACTACTTGTTGCTGTGAGTTTTGACATTCAGGTCTTTTGCCATATCACATCTAGACAACAGACTGTCACCCACAGGTTCCTGCAGAGCCAGAATCAAGCTTAAAGGGCTGAGAGGTGGAGCGTAATTATGCAGAATGTTAAGCCTGAATATAATTATATGACACTTAGCTGTGGAGACCAAAACAGTTTTTTTACCAGGCTGTTTAGACACTTACTTCTGCTGTAAAGCTGGGCCTTTTAACCTGGGGGTCTACAGGGTTTGTTTATCTTTTCGGGCCAGCCTCGAGTGGCGACTCGAGGAGTTGAGATACCAAGTAATGTGTGCTAATGTTAGCTAGGCCAACTAGCTTCCACTATTCTACTTTCTAAGTGAAAATGGAAGCTAGTTAGCAGGGATGTGCAGACAGCCCAGTATTTGTATTTGTATCTGAATTTGTTAAGGCACCAAAATTGTTTCTATTTGGATTCAAATAAAAGTAAGAAAGCAAGTAAGAAATTGCCTAGGTGTAACTATCTTCTTTTTGTTTTTTAACACTTCTTATTTTAGGATATTTAAGTGTTAAAATAAGTGTTGTTCAATGAACATTTAAATGTAATATTGGTTCATGGTTTCCATAGATTTCAGCAATAAACATGAACACACACGTACATATAAACAACATAAAAAGAAAATCATTCTAAACCTAACATTCATTTTCTGTTACAAGCAAACCAATCAAGTGAATTCTAAACTCATGAATGTATAAGTGAAGTGAACTAAAATAGTGAAGGTTAACTAGCTAGTAGGCTACACTGCCAGAGCTAACGTAGGCTAATCTCCTCCTCCCGGTCAAACAATCTCAGTTTCACATATTTCAGGTCCAACAGGAAAACACAAGACTAATGTTATAATAAACTACCTCAGCAAACCAGTTAAGGTCAAATAAAAACTAAGTTGATAGGCAGTACAAGACACATGCTGTCAGTGTTTGCTGTAAAGCAAATGCAAACCATTGCATGCACCACACCTGCATTATTAGGCTACATCATTGTTTATGACAGGGCACTGCAACCTCGCCCTCTTAATAAAGTAATGTCTGGAGTGGCTTTGAGAGCCTTGTCTGGGAGGGTGTATGCAATGGGCTGGGGAGTAATGAGCAAGTCTGAGATAAATAATGGATCGCCGTCATTCAAATTTCAGAGGAAATTACTGTAATGGTGCATGCCGGGTGAAAGACCTCCATCTAACACATTAACACTCAGGACAAAGACAGAGAGGAAAGGGGGGACAGAGGGAAGGAAGAGGCTGAGAGTGGATGATATCAAAGTGAAGGAGGGAGGAGATCATCATCATCTACAAAACACATCCTGCCACTTCGGGGCTGACATAAAATAAAGTGAGAAAGGAAAGGCAGGAAACGAGCACCTGACTATTTTGAGGTTGTGATTGATAGAAACACCTAAAAGCTACATTACGGCTGTGACTTATATCAGAAGGAAGTTCTCTCTCTCCTCTTCTGATACCTTTGTTCTCCAACCCTCCCACTTATTCACCCGACCCTCCCGCCTTCACCCTCACCCTCACCCTCACCCTCAACCTCACCCTCCTCTATGTTCTCCCAGGGCATTAGAGACAGAATGGTCTGAATGTGAGCTTACAATAGTGGAGATAAATGGGATTTGAAGCACAGGCTATAAGGAGTGGCAGTCATTAGACAGTAAGTGAGCCAAGCGAGTTGTTAGGACATGAGCAGTGCTAGTCGTTAGGAAGGGATGGAGGGAGAGAGAGATGGAGCGATGGAGGAAAGGAAGGAGGCCACTGGCTGTTTGTTCTAGGACTAAGTGCTGGATAATGAGATCAGACAGACATGACCCGGCCCCAGAGCTGAGAGAGACAGCTTTGCCATTACACCTCTCCCTCTTTCTACATCTCTCCATCTCATGCTCTTTGTCTTACACATACTTTGACTTTCTGTCTCTTTCTCTCTCTCTTTTATCTAACTCTTCTTCCTTACACAAACTATATCTGCATTGGCAGCGGCAAGTGAGATCTTAAGCAGGTGAACCCACATTATAATACAACTGTAACAACAAGACAGAATATACTTAGGATGTCAATATCGGGGCAATAGGCAAATTGGACATGTAAAATATTAGAACACACACAGGTCAAACCTGTGATTAACTGAAGCAGAAATGAATACAAATATGATTAATTGTGTTTTGTAAAAGTTTGACCAGTTAGAAACTTGAATGTACAGTATGTCCACAGGCAGTTGTACCAATCCAATGACCGCTTACCCCAGAATGCAGCTGCAATAGAAATGTTTTCCTCTAAACAGTCTGACTCCACTCTTCCTGTCCAAGCTTGGTTGCTTCACATGTCTCACTGCTGACCATCTTGCGGCCAGCTTTTAGGACCTGCTGGACTTTCCCAACTGCCAAGCCCAGTCCACTGTGAGATGCCAGCAATATCTGGACTGCTTCTGATGTTTCCTCCCTGTGGAGCTCAGCGGCAATGAGAGCGTTGAGGCAGAGTGTGGCAGTGGCTGTCTAGAGCCTCTTACCTCTCAGACAGTAAAGATGACAACACGCTGTTCGGCCGGGTCATGGAGCCATGTGCTCTGTGCTGTAAATGTAGTTGAGACAGGATTTCAGAGGTCTGGAAGTCCACTGGCTACTTGCCCTTCACCTTGTATCACTCATGTCCTTGTAAGAGCCAACAGATAATCTTCAGTAGTTAGGCCACCGTTTGCAAAGGCAGCGTGAATGGGAAAACTGACACTCAAATGCAGCCCTTCACTCTGCAATGTACTGGCTGCCAGCCTCGTCCCTGGAGCTGGGACCTGATCGGGGGGTGCATATTACGTACAAGGAGAGGATGGAATAGCAAGAGGATAGTACTCACGGTAGCCCAATCAGAGGGTGTGTTGCACATAGAACAACGTACCCTTAAATAGGAGGTGGAATTTTGGGAAAAGTTACTGAATCCACATTGTTTTGTATTGTTGTTGTTGGTGGTGGTTTTTTTTAGCTATTTCCTTACAACACAGCAAAAAAAATATGATGATATGATTATTCACTTCTGCTTAGCAACTCCTTCTGATTGGGCAATCATTCTTGCCTTGCTGTAGGCAGCACCTGGATGCAAGCTGGGGTCATTATATGTCAAAATATATATGCAAATCATTATTTACATGTAGTTTCCAGCCATCCTGGTGAGCTTATTAAGAAACTTTATAATTGCTGGTGTCTCATGCAGCTTAAATTAAGTGTTTTGAATATGTTTTCTTTGTTTAAGCAGTGTGTTTAGTATGTGTGTTATCTGCGTTTAGGCTTCTTCAGCTGTTAAAAATGCTGGCGCTTGCTTGGATATTGGACGAGTATGTGTGTGGAGCCCCACTGACTTGCTGACAGGTGCAATTTCTAGACATTGGTGCACACATCGGCACCAGTGTTGTTACAGGTTATGTTGTTGCTAAAAAGTAAAAGGCGTTGTAAAGCTGTGTCAAGCTGAAAAATATCTTCTAAAAAAGGCCATTATAAAGGATAATCATTTTCTCTGTGTTTCTTTAGGGTAGCTTACTTTAATGAGAGTTCTCAAAATATTTTGACGGCATAGTGGCGGTATATGTAGCCCAGTACTGTGTGAGGTCTGTGTGTGCACATGTATGCAACAGTCATTGCCTCATTGTCTACGCTGTCTGAAAGTTAAGGTGTTATTTGTGAAAGTAGAACTCATAGCTCATCCTGATTTCTTAGTTAGAAAGAAACACAAGTGTGCCATCAATGTTTTTATGCTTGGATTTCCTTTCCTTAAGTTTACTTTAGGGTTATGTTCGAAAGGGAAAACGCTGGCAGCTGCAGGCCATTCATTCAGAAGGTGATTTTCCCAGTTACTGGAGCCACTGTTGTGCAAAATGAATCCAGGTGGCAATGTTTTTTTGGTTCTTTTGCCAAAGCACAGAGCGGGAAGGTTTAGAGAAGTGAAGGTCCATTGATGACTGTTTGACTGACAGTTGTTTGAATGCAGCCATCATTGTTTGTTTGGCAGCTTCTTGATTGATTTCTTGGATGATTCAATCTTAACACGTTAAGATTTTTGAAGTTGCAATGATCCTGAGAACAGTATCCAGTAAGTTATTAGATAATCTACTTTAATCCTAGATGTTACTTAGAATTACAGAGACACCAAAGTAATCATGCTTAAATACGGATTTAAATGACTATGCATCAGGTCTTGTAGATGTTTAGAGAATGACTCTTATATATGCATTTTTAGTGTGCACGTAGTCTGCTATTAGACTGTGTTGTCATGTACTCATGGTATTTAAGAGCGGTTTTGAAAAGTTGTGGTTGCTTAATGAAAGTGAGGAGCAGGGTCCCCGTTTCTAGTCTTTCCTGGTGATTACACGTTGTCCCCTTCAACTAACCTGTCCCTTTTGTGTTAGGTTCACCTGTTGCTGTTCTGCTTTACATGGTTTTTTGTCAGCGTTAGGGTTTTGTCGGTTTATTAATTAAGTTTGTTTAATTTGATTATATTTCTGTTATTTTGCTTTAGTGTATGTTCTGTTCTAATTTTTCATTCTTTGTTTCAGGAGTGTCTTTCTTTTGTCCCTTTGCTTTTTTTGGTGTGGCCTGGGGTTCCTCAGGGAACCGTGATGGAACCTCGCTCCAGTTGCATGGAAGTAGGCTCTGGGATTCTCTTGGTGCATATTTGATTGTAGTGTTTGTAGTGTTGCCCTCCCAGACTAGGGAGACGGGGTATCCTTTCCAATAGTCTACAGCACTATATTATTATAGTTGTAGTATTATGGATATCTTTTTAGATCATTGTTAATAAAAAACATTTGTGTTGTTTTCCCTACTGTCTCTACCTCATCAGTTTCGACGATGTGTGCTAAAAAAATTGTTTTTTTATATCCAGGGGTGCAATTCCCTCTATTGTCGGTTCCTTATCTTTAGTTCCCCCATAAGGAAATGTCCCACTTCTTGCGGAAATGGAGCAATCTTTGGAAGTGTGACGTCAAGGATATAGACTAAGTTAGAAGTTACTTACAAAAAAAAAAACAGTACCCCTGCCGGCTTTTTATATGGTAATCTTCTCCAGACATGTTACTGTGTAGTTTACATGAACTGCCTAACACATGCACTACATTTACAGCTACATGCTTACGCCAGGGAAACCTATAATCTTCAAGATGTTAATTTTACCCAATTTAGGGTGACATTCCTGATGCAACAGGTTTGATTGTGTAATTTTTGCTCTATAAACTTTTATTGGTTATTGGTTGAAAGTGTTGCTATAGTACTGTTGCAGCTACATGCTAGCACCAGGGAAACATGTAATATTGGTTGCCGCAGTATGAGAAGAAATAAGTGTTTTTTTTAACATTGATGCAAGTTCTAGTAGAAACCCAAAATGCAAGTATGAATCGGAAAATGAGCCTATGTCTCCTTAATTAAATGATCTGAGTACACCACTGCAGTAAAAATACCATGCTTTATTGTATTGCCTTCATATGTAATTGATGTTGCTGTGACTCAGTATGGTTCCCAACAGTAGTAGTATGGCAACGCGACAGGCAGCCCTTCAAAGTGGTGTAAAACAGGTTTGTTGAGAGTCTAGTTGAGCTGAGCATCACAGAACTGTTTGTTCCATGCTTACAAGACGCACACACACTCCCTCACAAACACACACACGCTCTCACACCAGAGACAGCGTGAAACATTGTCACAAAATTGTACACACTTGTCACACATACAAAACAAAAAAATACTCGCACATTCCATACATGATTAAGAGTCAGGCAGCTGTCTGTGTCGGCCTATGATTTCCCTGGAAATGCTTACAAGGAGTGCACCGGGTGAAGGGGCCGTAAACAAAGCAGAAGGGGGTCCGCTGAAACGTTTCTGTTCTACAAGAAATCAACGGGGGGCATTCAGAGAAAATGCAACCATTTTCACTTTTAAACAAGTGGTTGTGAAGGATCCCGTTGGATCTTTAAGCTATACACATATGTGGCATCCCATGTGTATTTCTACAGACATGCTGGAGGTGCAGAATATGGGCACATTATTACACATAAATGCATACATATTCTAATACTTACGCCTGTAGAATATCCATCCTTAAGCCTTGAATCAAACTGAGAAGTAAAATAGATATGAAAAATCAGGGAAGGTTGCTCAACGCATGGTGTTATGTCCTAATGTAGCCTTGTAACCTGGGTCCAAGCTGTGAATTGCAGGGTCTGTGTGTCTATACTCTTTGACACTCTTTAAGAGGCTTCTCACCATCACACAGTCCCCATTTATTTTAAACAAAAGCAGTACTGTCTCCATGATTGTTGTTGTCATGGATCTAACTTTTTCTTCGCAGACATACATTTTACCGGCAAATACCTCTATAAAATATTTATAGAAATGCCATTTTAGGTTGTTTTTCTTGCTGTCTTTGGTTCAACTGATCTGTCTCTTAACTGCCATCCTTTGTGGAAAATAAGCTATTGGGGCTTCAATTTAGTGTAGCCTGCAAGTGCATATTGTTACCTGTCTGCATAGTGTTCACTCTGTGCTTAAATCCTGAGTGGAGATTGAAGGATGCACGACAAAGAGGAGATGGGCTCCGCTAACAAATCGACAAAATGCCACAGCAAAGCGAGATGTTCTGTGCGCTGCTGGGTAGGTGCAGATGCAGGAAAGCAAATTGAATCAACTGACTTTTCTATTTGATCAAATGAGTGTGAGCAATTTAGGGAAAATCTTTTGATAAAACCCACTTTTTATTATTTTCCGAGTTTATATTTTAGTCACGTTTTTCAGCAGAACTACCCACCTCTGCTTATGAAAGGACAAATTTTCACACCTAGACCATTGTTATTCAACTGATAAAAGGGATAAACCTATGGATTGTGTTTTTTAATCTGTGGAGCCACATTCTGAGCTTTAGTGTCAAACCCTGAATAGATCCCTTGATCACCACTGCTGTTTTCTGTTCCTAGTGGATTACCACAGTAGAGGTCTTCATGGATCCACCCAACCCTAGGACGAAGAAGAATGCCACGCCAGCACAGAATAATTGATCTTAAATTAAAAAAAACTAACTTTTCAGGACATTTCTCACTTGTACATTTCCAAGTCTTTTTGGGCACAGGTACACAGTTTTGGACCTAAAGACATCTACACCATTGTGACCTTTTGGTTGGTCCAGGGCCTGGATCTGGAAATCACGCAGGATCTGTGCCGTATTTTGTAATTCTCAGGCAACCATTTTGTTGTACCTGAACCAGACCTGTCAGGTTCCAGTTCCTAACTCAGCGCATGCCTGCCTCTGGGAGACATCTTCACTGCTATACAGATCCCACAGCTGACATCCGTTTTCCAGTATTTTCTGATGTCAGTCAACTCTTTTATCTGATGATGGTACATCTTGTGTAGAACCCAACCTCACATGGCACTGCCTCCACTCACCTTTCATCTACACCTGCTGTTGTAATATATACTCCTGGCAGCTTATTCTTGGCAGATCCTTTAAAGATGTACGTCTCAATTCTTTTGTATCGTTGAGGACCGTTATTGGAACACTCTGTTAGCCCATGCCCTGTTTTCCTAGCTGTTGTGTTACAGTAATTGACGCTTTTTGTATCCCTGACTTTAGTTGCAGTTCCTTGATGCCAGCAGCTTCTATGTTCTCTGTTAGCAGCATGATACACCAGCTGGATATCTGACGGAATGATGATTGGAAGGGTGCATGTGTTGCTGGCTTGGATGATGTTATTCAGTTTGTGCTTGAGTACCTGTCAAACTCTGTCGAGATACATGGATGTTAATCTCTCTCTTGTGTTCTTGTGGCTCCCAAGGAACTGTGGAACCCCTACTGGTTTTCAGCTGTTCTATGTGACCCTCTGGTAGTTCTACTATCCTACTGCTAATTAGCCTCCCTTTCTTCACTACCATCCGCCCACGGTTCCCCTGTCAGAGGAAATGCCATTGTCTTCACATATGTGCTTTATGATGATCTGACTCATGCGAAAAAGCAGTGGGTCTAATTCATTACCGTGATATATGTCATACTTGATGCTTGCCTGGGGATTTGCTTTCAACACTAGACATGCCAAGCGTTTGTGTGCAGCTTTTGTAGATTTTCTGCAGAAGGTTGTTGGCCATGGACCTTTTTATTGTGTCTGTTTGTTTTAATGCTGAGCAGCCAGTGATTAATGTGTGAAGTCAAAAGCATTCTTGTTTAAATTAGTGTATGAGCCCTAAGTGTATAGAATCATTAAACAAAATGGGAAGTCCTGCAACGTGCTGTGTCTGCCTTATCCAGTATCACCATGACAGAATTTGAGTTTCCAGTAGACAGGCGCAGTGGTGCTGATTAGTCTAAGCACAGTACACATAAGTATTTATGGGAAGCCCCGTCATTAGCTGTGTCTGCAGTATCCTGTATCACGAGTCAGGTTTCCAGGAAACAGGCTTAGTAGTCTCAACACATATTTTTAAGAACCCCCTAAATGACGGCTATTGGTTTCTATTGTATACAGTATACAGTTTCTGGAGCCTCCAGTCCAGTAAATGTTTGCGGGTAGTACTGAAAGATTACTTTGTACAGCTACAATAACCCTTGAGATGAAAACATGTTTCACCACCCATACTGTTAAGACTAAGCTACACTTTGTCACATAACCTCATACAGCATGAGCCAGTTTGTAACATTGGATTGAGGTTGATATTTTTCCTGGTAATTTTCCTGGTAATACATGGTTGGTGTGGTGGCATGGTAATGTATATTATAACTGCTGAGACAAAACAGACAAAAAACCAAAGCCCCCACAGATGGCAGTTATAAATCAGCACATGAAATGTGTTTCATTTCTGAACTGTAATGAAAAGATCAGACCGGCGCTGTTGAAAATGTTGGGCAGGTGTATTGAATCTTGCCTTTTGGTTTGCACTCAGTATGATAGACTTGTTGTGGTCTGCAGGTGCCCTCGGAGAAACCATGCCTCCAGGACTCCACAACCAATCACAGCGTGTCTTGGGTGGACACAGTTGAGCTCCGGACCAGGGTCAGAACCTGGCGGGTGGTGTTACACAGCTGCCTTGGCACATCATCTCTCAATTACACCATAAAATAGGACGGAATGGGTTGCTAAGTGTTGATGTCTATGTGCCACACTTAAAAATCATTTAGACTAACTTGTGCCTAAAAGTAATACAGCCTCTTAAGTTTGTGTTTAATATGTTGAAGTGGATGCATTTCAATTTTCTTACCTTTGCGAGGCAAATCCAGGTGTTTTGTCCGTCATTTTACCATGACAGAGGGCTCAAAATACCACAATACCCATGGTTCTCTGTTTCTGGTGTTACTGACAAGAAGCCAATCAGAGGCATAAATCTGATTGTCTGATTGTCGGCAGCATATTTGCTGAACTCCTCTAAAATTGTGGAAAGGTTTTACATTGAAGTGAGTTAATCTGTAGGTTGTGTTTGTAGTCTTTCCAAACCTTGATCAAAGGTCAGAGAATGTTTAGCATGAATGCATTTTGGGAGTCGTCGTTTGCCTTTAATGCAAGCAGGCTTGTGCCTTTGACTTTTTTATCGAAGAGTAAGATTTTTTCATACATTGTTTATGCCATGACTTTCCCAAAAGAGTTTCATGTCAATCCAAGACACAGACGATACATTTCTCGGGAATTTCGACATTTTACATTTAGTTTTTTTTAAAGAAAGAAATCCATGACAAAAAAAGCGTTGTTTTTGCAGTCCTTCTTGGTATTGTTGAGTCTGTTCTTATAATCCGCCAGACCAGTCTAGACAATAATTGTCTGTCCCCTTACGCTACCCCACAGGATCAGGCCTTTCACTTTCTCCAGTGGAGACGTGCTTTATGTGGATTGGAGATGCTTTGTGACTCAGTCATTTGAGGAAGAGGTTAAGAACCCCAAAAACAACATTTACTGTGCTGATAACCCTGTTGTCCTAAATGACAACCTGGATGCCCCTTTGGGAAAGGTTACCTACAGTGGACTCCAATACCAATTATTGAGGAATTCTAATAGTTGGTTGGTATTATAGGCACTCTAGACCTCACTGAAAGCATCTGTTTTCAGGATTGGAGTTCCATTACCAATAGGAAGTCTCTCAAACCATAAAGAAAGTTCCAGTCGACAGACAGTAATTTCCTTGCTGTCTTCTGCCCACAGCAGATGTAAAGTGTAATTGTGAGAAACAGCTGGTAGCATAATCTTTTACTGCAGGAGGAGGCCGGGGAATTTAAAAAACAAGCAACTTTTAAAAGATCTTGGAAACTCACCAACACAGAAAATGAGATCATCCTCGGCTAAGAGCTGTCCTGGCACCTACAGGCAGCAATAAACCAACCACCACCTAAAGTCTGACAGAACAAAAAGGGGTCTGACGGAGCAGCCACTCACAATCCTGGTCCTTGGGGACTATACTTTTACTGGTTTTCCACTCTACAAGCATATTCAGTGCAGTCACCTGGCATTGCAGGCGTAAATCACTTACTGATCTGGTGTCAGTGGCTACATGGCCAGGAGCTGTAACTGAGAGCCATTGCAACGTTATAGGCACACTGAAACCCTGTTTAAAAAGAGCAGGTCTTCCTTCAGACCTGTGTCCATTAGGTGTTCAGTGGTGTATTATTTCAATGTGCTTAGCCAAACCCAGACACCATGATGATTTACAGAAGGGATTACAACAGTAGATAAATATCCAGCTGTTTTTAATATCAGGGAGAGAAAAAAAGATAAGTTCTGGTTTTACTCAGAATAAAAGTGCAAGGACTAGAACACAAGGCCACCATAAGTCATGTTACACTTGAATAAGTGATGATTTCTAGGCTAATTATTTTGCTTATTGGTTCAACTGTTTAGTCAGTGTTGGTCTTTTATGTCCAACTGCTCTGTAGGTCCATGTGGTTTGTGCTTTCCTGTGAAGATACATTTAATATTCAATGCACTTTAGCAATGTGTGATGTTCATTTATGCTACTTTATCTGGTTACTTTAAAGCTGTAAAATAAAAACATCAAATTCTGGTTACTAGGTTGTTTCGGCTGTAATTAATGCCATTTAGGTCTCAAATCATTTCAAAACGTAGTGTTCTTTCTAGCGCTTGTATGACTTTACATGCACTGCATTTACATTTTTGTTTACATTTTAACGTCATTAAATCATTCTTTTGTTTCTAAAATCTGTGTAAGTTTGTCATGGAAACTCACGAAAAAAAACGTTTTGATCATAAAAGCACACCCACATACTGGACAGGTACCAAAGCATCACATGACCCGTCAGAGCACCAGTCAAATCTCACTTTTTTTGTGATTTCTCCCTGACTCTGTGTGTATTGATTCAATTACCTCAAAGTCATGCCAGTGTTTGTCTACCTACCTCTCTCAATTTTCTTCACAATGTTCTCTTTGTCCAGCAACCCACACGTATCAGTCCTCCTCCACCTCGCCGGTTGTCTGCGTCACCCTCTGTCCGTCCATGTCTCTCTGCGTCGAGATTCTCTTCCCCTCCTCGCATGTCGACAGCTCACATTCATTACCGCGTGGCCTTGGCTCAGTCTGCTCTCTTCCCTTCTGTGGTGCTCAATTACTCTGTCTTCCATGGGGCAAGCACTGGTGTCAAGCCACTGTAATGACTTTCTGATTATCTGTCTTTATGTGATGAATGAGATGGAAATGTACCACCACAGCCAAACGGGGGTTGGCGCTGTGCCAAGCTGCCACACCAGAGTCAGGGCAGACGCGAGCAGGGAGAGGTAAGCATCCACACAAATAACATTAGATTGTAATACAGATTCAACTGCTGTTATCTGTCACTGCAACTCAGCAATCATGCTCATTTTTTGTATTATAAGGGCTTTGATAAAATGTATTGTTTATGACTTAACAAAGCTGTCAGTGATTGACTAATCAAGCGGTTTGTGAGGAAGAAATAAGTAGCGAGAAATAAGGTATTCGTAGCATCCCAGTGAGACATGGGCTTAACCTCTATCTGGGTGGACGTGCTCTGTGTGCAGAATCAACAAGGAGGACTAACCCCAAGGCATGAACCGCCCCCCCCCCCCCCCCCCCCCCCCCCAATCATGGACACAATCATCCTCCATTTTAGCATCTAAATCTATGAGGCTTGGATGATGTAAAGTGATTGTTGATGCTTGACTTTGACCTTCTAAAGCTCTCCTATTGATCCCCCCCCCCCTTTCTTTCTTCCAGATGAGTGTTGATGCCTGTTCAGCCTCTAATGTGCTAGAAGTGAAAAATGAGGTTGACGTAGACATGGTTAACCATAATGCCAAGGCGGATGCCACCCGATAGCAGCCAGACACCTGAGAGAGCAGGCCTCGGTCCAGCACGCCACTCACCCCCCCGCTCCACTTATATTATTCATCCCTCTTTCAAATGCCTTTTATGCTGCTCAATTACCCCTCCAGCGGCCCAGTGTGGACACTGTAATGACATTCTGATTATCAGTCTGTAAATGAGAAATGAAATGTGTGTGATGCCGTGCCAGGGGAAGAATGGAACGGCTAGAAGCCTTTCAAAAAATGGAAGCTGTGGAGGCAGGGGGAAGGGGTGGAGGGAGGTCAGAGGGAGAGATGAGTGCAGCACTCTGGCGATCATTGACAAGACGATAAAAAGAGGAAACGTTTTGTAACACACTGCAAATGTATGAAATTACACTTTAGAATTTAATTGTCCCCTATTCAAGCCTCCACAGTGCGCATTAACAATGCAAGGAGATCCTTTATGTTTTCAAACAATCAGTCGGGTAGAAAGGAGTCGTGTTGCAATTCAAAAAATGTCCAATCATCTCGGAGAGCTTTTAAATAGCAGATATCCTCTTCATACGTCGAATGGGGCTGAATGGAGAAAGAAAATGTCCCTCTTGCACCGCTTATGACTTAAATGTCAGACTACAGTGGTGGAGCTCTTCAAACATTGTGCTAAAACAGTAAAAGCCTAGAAAAAGAAAATAGCATCACCCCGAGATAAGACATTGTTGAAACAAATTCATCACTTCGACAAAGAAGACAATGTCAAAGTTTACTCAGTCAATCTGTAAATGAGAATCAGCACACACTACTGTACCTCAACTACAACTGCCAGTGAGTTTAATTAAAAATAAATGTTGATTCAAGTCTGTAACAGTGATGGATCCTTTTGACAAATACTGTAGTGTCAATTATAATGTTTAAAGTGTGATTTTATTTCATGCCCCCCCATTCTTTGTAAAGGGGCATTGATACCTGTCTGTTACTGGCTCAGCCACCTAGAAAGTTGTCTGTCCGTTCAGCTTTTTATAGCTCCATGAAATGCCTTTCAGGAGCAATTACCCAAATTTGTTCTTGTCCAGGTTTATCTGGCAATAAAATGCCACTCTGGGCTATCTGTGTGTTCATTGGATCTGCAATCTAACTGGCCCACTAAACTGCAGAGAGAGTCCCTCACATTTCAGCCCAATCAACAGAAATGCTCTGCAGCCCCAGACTGCTGTTTAATAGGATATTAACATCCAAATCAATCACCTTAATTGATATTTTTTAGGCATTAACGCTCTCAAACTCTAACAGATGTAATTGTCAGATAGGGAGTGGGATCCCCATCGGCAGTAATTGGGCCATTATGGATGCAGGCATGACTGAGAGATTTAGAATGACACTGACATGGGAGATAGATAGAGCCAGGGCCTTTGTGGGTGGATCTGTGTATCACTTATGCTTGGGCACCAGAGGATTTCCCACCAAAGTGCTGGTCTAAATTAGCCGGGGTTGCACTCAGATGTCATTTTAACAATCCTGCGTGTGTGCACAAATGTATGTGCGAGTAAATGTGTAATGCGTGCATTTTGTCTTGCCTGTAGCAGGGTTTCAGCCCAAAAGTTCCCAGCATGTCGGTGGCAATGATACCATATGGCATGTTGTGTCGACTGCATTTGCATTGTGTGTTGTGCCATTAGAGCCAGGAGCTGAGGAGTGACTTTGCCGTCTTCATTAATCCTGGCTAAGTCCTGTGTGCCAGGGAGCCCAGTTCCACAAGAGCCTGCTGATGCTAGCACAATGTCACAGCTCACTCAGTCACTGCTCCTTCAGTGCACAGTAGGAGGAAAGGGACCAATTGTTTGCAAAATACCTTTCATTGCTCCATTGGCTGAGAGCATTTAAAATGAATTTGTGTGAATTATTGCCCATAGCTGAGTTTATGATGAGAAATTTTCCGTAAGTGCACTTCGAAGATGCCTTTTATTGAAGCTTGGTCAAAGTAAAGCACTGAAAAAGGACTTCAGAGGCTTTGTAGGAAAATAAACCAATGTCATTCTTTTTAAATATTTTCCTGCTCAGCTCCCTAAGAATAAAACGTATTAAATGCAACCTTGGGCAACCTTGTTTTTGGGGTCAGGATCAGACAGAAAGTTGGATCTGCATAAAGTCTCCTATTCACACACCTGAAGATGAGAGGTTTTCTTCATGTGAAATAATGGAGTTTGTTTTTTTGTACAAAAACCAGCCTGTTGAATTAAATTCAAATGTATTCAGCTATCTAATTTTTTCTACACCATATCTACAGTAGATTCCTGAGATGATGCACCTTTTTCTAACTGTCTTTTGATTGGTAATGCTTTGATCGCATGTTGCAAGCTTTCTACGGACAAGCACTGCCCTGGGCGCTTTCTTTTGAGGGGTAACAAAAAGTGGAACAAGCATCTTGTTTCCCTAACAACTGCATGTTAATTTCTGTCTACCTGCAGCCTTGATACAGGTATGTTGGATTCTTTAACAATGTTCAGTTATTACTGAAAAGTATTTCTCAAACGGCACTTTCTTCAATTTTTTTTATTGTTGGAAGGAATTTGAATATCCAGCTTTTCTTTCTTTAATATTGACTGGTTGCTATAAAAACCTTTAGGGACCTATCTTGTACCCAGTTCAGGTGCATTCTGGGCTTGCGCGTTCTAACCTCTGGGGGATTTTTGAGGAACATGGTTACCTGGTCTTCAGATCTCTGCAGGGTAAAGCCAGACAGCTAGCTAGACTATCTGTCCAATCTGAGGACTATGGTTACCTGGTCCTCAGATCTCTGCAGGGTAAATCCAGACAGCTAGCTAGACTATCTGTCCAATCTGAGGACTATGGTTACCTGGTCCTCAGGTCTCTGCAGGGTAAATCCAGACAGCTAGCTAGACTATCTGTCCAATCTGAGGACTATGGTTACCTGGTCTTCAGATCTCTGCAGGGTAAATCCAGACAGCTAGCTAGACTATCTGTCCAATCTGAGGACTATGGTTACCTGGTCCTCAGATCTCTGCAGGGTAAAGCCAGACAGCTAGCTAGACTATCTGTCCAATCTGAGTTTTCTGCTGGAGACTAAAACTACTTCTGGACGTATACATGTTCCACTAAAACAACTTCCTTACCGAGACTATTTAGCAGATTGTTTTTCTCCCAGAATGCTCTGTGAACCAGCCAGACCCTCCTCCGCAGCGCTGTCGAGGAAGGTCTGGCAATGTGAAAATAGCAAACACCTAATATTACCATACTATATGTTTAAAAAAGGGGACTACAATTAGACTATTAGACACGGTTGAGTTCAGGCTTGTACACTGGAGGGCTAGAGTACACACAGCCGGGCAAGGAGGCCTTTCATTGGTTCTTTCCAAGTGGACCGCGAGGCAGCGATTGGTAGGCGGTAGTTGGATTGGTTGCAGCTACAGATCACAGATCTTTTAGTTATTTGTTGCTGTCAGAGGTGTGAAGACCATTTCTATCAATATATAAAAAAAATTATAATGGAAATAGTTATCAACCCTGCCTTTAAATCAGATCAAGCAGCAGTGATGAATGGGTTATTTGGGACGGCATGCAGTTGAATCTCAATCAGGACAAATATATGCATTGCTTGAAAGCACAAAGCCTCACAATACCATTTGTGTGAATCATTTTAAGAACCCAATATCACTGTGACAGCAGCTGATTATTTTGTAACAGGAGAAAATACAAAATAGCACAGTAAAGAAAAAGGAAAACAAGCAAACAATAACTGTTGTACCTCTGTAAATATGATCTGATATCACTTAATTGGACTCTCTGGTGGTAGTTAATGGGTTTACTAATGGCATACCTTGTTTATATACTGAAACTAATTTTGTTTCACCCATAGTAACGTCGTGTATTCTTCTGATTTCTTGGGAATGCATCAAGTTAAAGCGATATTTGCTGGTGATTCTATCCCAGCTGTGGCTGTTATGTGGTCTAGCTATCACCTGGGGGGTCTACTCGGTATTTACTCTGCACAAGAGGCATGACCGACAGGCATAGTTGCAATGACTCTGTATGCAGTGAGATAGTCCTTCAACCAATCAGACCAAGAACCTGGGTGACGTAGCAGCGGCAGCGGCATCAACAGATTGCTGCTGTAGCTGCGCTTCGGTGGCGTTCAGGGGCCACTAGGTTGAATGTAAACAAGAAGCTGCTTGGTCGCTTCTCCATCGTCATCGTGTTAAACCAGCCTATAGCACGCCAGGTAGATAAGCCAGTTTATGATTGGTTCCCACAAAACTGTGAAGTGAAGCAGTAGAATGAAACGTGCAGGTTTCCAGACCGAGCTGCAGGGCGGAGTGGGCGGGGTTTACCCAGTCTCGCTGTCATGCATTACAAAAGGAAATCTGACCTCTTCTTGCTATTGCTAACTGCAAGCTGAAAGTGCTGAAAATGAAAGTTTTTGTTATGTACGCTGATTCATCACCTTTAATAAAGCCTTTATCCTGATTTACTCTATGTATTTGAATTGTGAACCATTTGAATGTGAACTTGCTGATAACACATTACGCCCACTATGATACAGCTTTTTCACTGGAAAGGCAAGCTCTGAACAGAGCCATTACACCAAGGTCAATTGCATTTGTCAGAACGTGTCTAACTGAACCTATCACATTATCTCATTGTTTTTCCTTGAGGCCCTAAGCATCTGTTCAGATAGCAAATGAGCCCAGAAAAGAAGACAATGCTGACAGTTTTCCTGTCGCTGTATTCAGGTCACAGAGTCTGGTAGTTAGATAAGCAGATCAGACTGCTTCAGTGCCGGAGGAGACTCCTCTGTCTGGAACATCATTTATTAGCATATGAGTGATCAGTTTCCGCTAGACTATATTCAAAGTACTCTTTGTATAATGTGTGTTTTATGTTAACATTTCAAACCTGCATCTGTCTCATGTCAAGTTCCGAATCCACAATGCGAAGATTTGATTGCACTGCAGATAAAGAGAGAGAGAGAGAGAGAGAGAGAGAGAGAGAGAGAGCTGGAAGCTGCAGAGGGGTGAGGATCTCACAATTTTGTTCTGAGACGTTTTCTGCATTTTTCCTAATTATTTTTGTTTTAGATGTTCTGTTTCCATGACTGTCAAACATCTGGGGGGGGGGGGGGGGGGGGGGG
>NC_048416.1:766172-812368 GCF_013103735.1 Etheostoma cragini
GGGACCCGGGGCAAGTCATTGCTTTTTCAAATGTTGTCATGACTGGGTTTAGAGAAGACGTTGAATGTGTGTTTAAATCTCAGCTTAGTGGTGCTTTAGAGTGCAGTTCTATTAATAATTGGTGGGGTTTTGACCTGATTGATTCTACGTGAATTCTGTGTGTCTTGCTCCAGCCTACGAGAGCTACGGTAATGATGATTCTGCAGGTTCTCACTACGCAAACTAACCCCTCATTAAAGCCTGTCAGACATGATCGAAGGGCAGGTTTTTAGCCTGTGTGTTGCTTTTACTGTGAAGCCTCAAGTCATTTGGAATAATATACACACACACACACACACACACACACACACACACACACACACACACACACACACACACACACTCTCTCTAAGTATTTCACCTTGCTTTCCGGCCTTTCCACCATCCCATCACCTGTCTCTCTCTGACAGTCTTATGTAAGTGTCCTCACGTGGGGTGAAAAATTGTGTTGGCGCATACACAGATACACACAATCACACACATGCACCCATGCAGGGTAAGCAGTAAGTGCCAAAATGGCACACACACACACACATTTCCTCACTACTTAAAAATGTACATATTATGTGAACACCTTGATTTGTTGTTACTAGAGCTGGGCAGCGATTTAAATTTTTTATCGCGATTAATTGCATAATTTCCCTGATTGATCGCGATTAATCGCAAAATACAACAATGAATTCAAAAGTAGTGTATATAGTGCAATTTTTTTTAATGTTCTGCCATATGAATGAAATTGCTGTAACATTTGTTCTGCAAACACTTACCAGCATTTTGTTTATAAAGTAGCGGTTAAATAAAATATTCAGTGTACATCTCAACTCAACCCTCTGAGCCCTGAGGCCATTTTTACAATTTATTGTCCGTCTGGATTTATTTTATATAAAAGCTTGTAAAACATCAACCCTGTTGTCTACAGTCAAGATATGAACATCATTTTTTTTCAGGACAAACTAGGTTAGTAGAATATTTGGGTTGCAGTGAGGTCACCTGCATGTTAAAAATGGTTGTAGGATCGTAAAGACAAATAAATAAATAAAACGGAACACAAATTTTCCAGATATGTATTGATATCACAGACAGAGAGGTAAAACCTAAGCCATTTTCCTCTCTAAAACACTTCTCAAAAGTCTTGGGAGTCACACTGTGAAGACATAACCATTATAACTTATACAGATGACAAAATACATTCTTTTTTTCAAAGAAAGTCCGTACGCTTTTGCCCTCTTGACATTTACTTACGCCAATAATTCACATAATAACGTCATATTTATTGATATTACACCCACAGCAATGCTACACAAGCATTTGTGTGTCTAAAACAGTTCTCCTATATGCAAAAATAAACATTAAAACTCATATAAAGCACATACTATTTACATTTGTTCAAAGAAGTCCCCAAATATATAAGATATAATATAAATCTATGCCAAATCTCAAACCAGTGAGGTCATTATGCTCTATAAAACGGTAGATATCTATCTTGTGCACTATAGCATCTTTGATCTCATCCTAGCGGCTAGGACTTAGCCAGTTTGACTGGGAGGATTGTCCTCTTTCAGCCTCCATACTCTTTGGATGACGTTGTCTCCCGTATATGGGCATTCTATTAGCTTTACTTCCCTAACACAGGAGAGCAGACACGGAGCCGCGAGTTAGCGGCATAAATGAGCCAAAAACTTGATGAATTATGGACATAAAGTGGATCAATCTTGGATGTGACAGTTTGGATTTAATGCTCAACGAACCCGAAAAAGGCTGGAAGTTCAAGGCTGGATAGAAAATCACCTGTAGAGGCTAGAAGGACCTGGAAGAGACCTCCGTAACTGCTAACTCGTTACCTTTTAGACGCAACTTTTGGTGAGTTTCTGTGTTGTATGGTTGATAAATTATTAAACTATGAATCAGAGGTGCTGTTTTTGCTCGTGGGTGAGTCTCTCGGGCTCAGGTCTTACAAAGCCTGGGGGCAACAAACTGTTACAGTAATAACTGCGTTAACGCGCGAACTTGCCCAGCCCTAGTTGTTATTGTTGTTAGACTGTTCTTGTGTACAATTGTGAGCTAAATGCTAACTGCTAATGATTAGCAGATATGTTTACCATTATTACTGTCTAGGCCTTTTAGCATGCTAACATTTAGCTAATTAACACTAAACAGTGGCGGTATTTTGGTCATGAATTAAAGTATAGGGACAATTTAAAATTCAGGTCAGGGGATTGTTATCCCAGAGTTATCCCAAGTCATCGAGTGGGGAACATGAAGACATGTACTGTATTTCATAGTTTTCAAGACATGTTACTGAAAACCACTAGAGTGGTGGCACTAGAGAAAGAGTCAGGAGAGCCAGCAAATGAGTAGGAGTCATCCTGTGGGTAGTATGAATGTATGTTCCACATTTCATGGCAGTCCAATAGTTTCATATTGTTTAGTGTGGACCAACTGACCAGCAGTCCGACACAGGCTTTTCTCACAGCTGTCACTTGGTCATAGGCGGGAAAGCACAGGTGTTACCAATAACACTAACGATGGCGCCATTCTTTTAGTTGTCCAATGAGAGTGACAGTGAGCCAGAATGCACAATACCTGGACCCTGAAATCCAAGCAAAAATCAACGTGTTTGTGTGTGTGTGTGTGTGTGTGTGTGTGTGTGTGTGTGTGTTTGTGTGTGTGTGTGTGTGTGAACCATGGAGAATGTTACAATACAGAGACAACTGATGCACACCAACCATATGCTGCTTGCATTTAGAGAAGGTGCAGATATTACCCTGAAGGACAACAGGCTAAAGGGAGAAAGTGAGAGTCAAATTAAGATACAGTTACTGTGATTACCCTTACCTGTGGTGCAAACATGATGAAACGTATCACAACAGGGTGAGGTCTACAATTGCACAGTTTCTCCATATTGTTTTGACACGTGTCAAGCAAAACTCCAGTTTGAAGTTGCACTTCTTTGTCAGCACTGAGCTCGGTGGGAAAACATCAGAGATAAGCGCCTGCGTCTGACTGAGGGCATTCTTTTGGAGACGGGCTGTCTGACTTTGCACATTTGTCTTCTGCACTGAGGCACATCAGCAGTTCATCTTGATAACGGAAAGGGCTATGTGAGCGGATTTGGTGAAATAACCTTTTGTGAATATATTTGAAAAGCAATGTGTGCGTGGGGGGCGTAAAAAAAAAAGTGAAATGATTGTATCGTCAAACATTTAATCTTGATGCCTTTTGTTCAGCTGACCTGTGCATCATAAAATTTCTTGATTGACCTTTTGCAACGTGATGGACTTCCTGTGTGCACAGTTGCTTGGGGAAAATAAATGTAGTTGGCATAACTAGCTTACTTTGGTAAAAAGTTCCTTTCTGTTTGGTAAAGGTAATGCTCTCAAAGATGTAAGCAGAGGCGAGTACAGTGCATCTGTGGATGACAAAGAGAATGGAGTTGTACTCGGTTTTTTATCAATGCATCCAAGATCTCTATTTTTCATGTGAGTAGGACAGTGAAGTGGCTAGATGGAGCACAGGACAGAAAGAGCCTGTGAGTGGGACTCTTAGGGGCCAAATGGAACCCTCTTCAGCCAATTAGAGGGTGCAGTGTGATTGATCCCCATGGTAACACAGATGAAGGGCACAGCACTCCTCCTGCTCCTTCTCTGTCCCCATCTTTTCAAATGGAAATGTACCCAATTGTCCTGAGCTCCTCCCTCAGAAATAGCACGGACGGACATGTTTTCTAGAGAAGGACTCTGTGTGGGGGAAACAGTACATGAGGGGCACCGGAAATCAAATTTCCGATGAGATGATGGAAAACCGACTCAGATGCATTTGTTTACCTGTTTACTAATTTAACATGTGCTTTGTGGAGGAAAGGGATGCTTAAGAAGGAGATAAGCACGTGCATCAAAATGAGACATTAGCATGATGGTTTCAGCGTCCTGCCACATAAGACCTTCTTGGAACATAGGCATGTACATACGTATGTGTATCGGAACCGAAACACAGGTCCTTTACACCCATTTTTAACCCAGTAATGCAGGTTGAACTCACTCCTCAGTTAAACAATATGTGTGGGAAACACAGAGGATGGGAACTCTAGTTAATGTTATTGACTGTAAAACAACATGGATGAACATTCACATACGCTGACTCTTAAAGAGAGTATGGACAAACAGCGGAGGAATGGAACTAAATATATTTACTTACTTTACAATTTTTAGGTATGTAATTTACTTTAGTGGTTTGATTTTTATGCTTCTTACAGTAATAATTCTCCACTACATTTTGGAAGCTAATATTCCACATTTTACTCCATTTGCAAAGTAATATTAATAAATAATATTAATAATTTTCATTTTTGTGTATTTTTTACTTTTTTTTACTTTAAAGTGTCTTTGAATATAAGTGCTTTATAAAAAAATAATCATTAAATCAACTATATAGAATGCTTATTATATTTTTTGTTATTATTATTGAATAGGCTATCCAGAAAAAAACTATGATCCTTTTACGTTTGAACTTTTACTTGTAACAGAGTACATACGTATATTGTATTTCTTTGTACTTCTTCTACACCTGTGCATAACTTAACTTTATGCAGTATTGATGTTAACTGTAGTTATGTAATGTTCATTTACTTGTATCCTTCTATCTACTCGTATTATAGTCTAACAGGGAAGAACATGTCTGAATATCCTTATCAATCAGAACTGATTTAAAAAACACTTATTTTGGAAATGTTCTTTACACTTGTCCTGATAAGACAAAGAAACTATATTAAAGTACTTCCAAATACACATATAAGCACTGCATTGGTCCATATTTACATATGTGTAAAAAACATTTTAAAAGTATTTGTTTTGTTAGAAAGCTACATTTGCAAAAAATATAAATGTTGGTATCAGACAAAGAATCCAGAACAGCATAAAGCAGTTCATAAAAGAGTTGGCACATCAAACCCAGTGAGACCCTGATGATTTGAGTGTTCACGGCGCCGCTCAGGAACATCATGGAACGTCGTGGAACATCGTGGAACACGCTCTCATGGAGGGCCGATGGGACAGAACCAAACTCTCTCTCAACTTTCAATCCCACGTAACAACCTCACACTACTCACACAAGGGAATGCATGCACCTGCATTAGAGAAACCACACACACACACACACCAGAGAAAGGACAGAATTTAATTTAATCATTTTACAAAAACGTTCAATCGCACGCATGGATGAATTTCACCTAAAACATATTTAATTTATTAAAAACGTCTTTGCTTTTTAAAGCTGCTCTGACTCATAAAAATAAACTTATTGTTCGACACATTGTATTGAGAAACAAAAATTAATTCTAACCAATTTAGTAGTAGTGTGTGTGTTTTTATATATATATATATATATATATATATATATATATATATATATATATATACTATAAGTGAAGGAAACCAAACATGTATATGAAGATAAATCTATTTTAGTATTTTTGTCTATCAGTATTCAACATGGAAAAGGACTCTAACGTGTGTGTGTGTGTGTTAGTGTGTTATTTATTTGGGTGTGAGAGGCACATCTTGGAACTTCATCATTGTCCCTGACTGCGCACAGCTCCGGAGGATTCAGTACGATTCATTTGACCTTTTTCTCACACTGACTCTCCTGAGATGAGAACAGTCCAGTGGCCTCATATAGTTTACTTTGACTTAATTGGAACTCTACAGTCAGTTACTAAAGTAAAAAAGCTTGCATGTTGTTGGGTTAAATTTAAGAAACTAAATCAGAGAATACACAATGGTAGCTTTACTAACTTTCCAATCTTCTATCCTTTAAACTACTGATGACTCTTTTATCGAGGCCATTTGAGGTAAAATGCCTATTCAAAAATTCCACAAGGAATTATAAGAGCTTTGCATGTCCTATTCATCACATGCTATTAGTACAAACTCATGTCTGGCACAGCAGGGTGAGAGACACTCAAGCCTTCACCAAAAATAATGACAAACCTTTCTCTATAATGGCTTTTGTGTATGTTGTTCTCAGTGTGTGTATCTGAGAGAGTAAATTGAGGCCTGCTCATTTGTGCGTCTGCGTGCATGTATGTGCTTACCAATGCTATTAGATGACCACACCACAGTACAAAAAGCAATTACACCCACGGCCCCCCCTCAGCCCAATGCAGCTGAAGTGAAGGTGGAACTTTAGGAGAGCCTCGGGTGATCCGGCAATTGGAGCACACGACAGAAATGGGGTGAGACGGATGAAAAACAGAAGAGGAAAGGGATAGGTGTGTGAGTGAAAACGCTCAATCTGGAAGAGTGGCGATGTGCTATTATAGCTGCAGAGCGAGGCAATCTTGTGAGCTGAATAGTGTTGAAAGTGCCAAGATAGAATGGTAACAACAGAGCTTAGTCTGAGCTGAATGCTATCGTAAAGCACAGGTCACACACTGAAGGACAGATGCATTAGACTGCTCACACCTTCCCTGTGTGTAAGCTGGAAGTGAGTTGGTGAGCTCTACTATTTTCCAGTATTTTTACTTGTATTTGTGCACCTCAGGTGGGTTAGAAGGGTCGGCAACCTCAGGTCACCTTTACCAGAAAAGAGTTTCACCAAACATCCCAAAGGCAGTTGCAGGACAGATTTGGCTGTGTGAGAACACAGCGATGAAAGAACAGAAGGCGCAACATTCGAATGTCAGATCAAAGCTTGTAGGAGGGCAGAGGATGAAAAAGATGTTGGCCTTGATCTTGGAGACGCACAAGCCAAAAAAACATGCACACACATGAACAGTGCAACAGGAAGCCAAAAGGATACATTACCTGCGTACTCTTCATCCACATGGTACACATTAGAAGTTTCAAATTAACGGTTTTCTTAAAGGAAACATTCGAAAAGTTGTGTAGAGACTTGATTTTATCAAATCGGCAATGCGGTCATTCATGCACCTAAGAAAAGTCTGCATAAGACTGCATTTAAGAAAAGTCAAGTAGGTTTTGTATATAGTCTTAAACCACATATTAGCCTCAAAAGGGCTTTAAAATCTGAATAATATAACATCCTGTATTCTTATACTTTCAGTTTGGATAAGGAAAAGTCTCTTCTAGACCAGACATGGAATAGAACTGTAAAGTACAGTATGTAACAACAGTAAAGTTAAACAGAATGAGAACACTAGGCGTAGTAGATAAACTGCAATCAAATATGAAGAACATGAATCCGGGAAGACATCGAGCCATTTTCCAAGTGCTGCCACAGACTTGATCTCATGGCCAGGCGAATAAATCGCATACCAAGGACATTTTGCGTGTCATTTAAAGACCTGTTGTCATTCTCAACTCGTCACGTGCTTGGTCAGGAACCCGTGGCCCCAGGTTTTAACGGACCAGGTAGCACCACGCGTAAAACTAATATGCTCCACCACGATCGCACAAAACTACTTGGTTAGGTTTAAAAAAACAAACAAAAAAACAACATGGTTTGGCTTAAAATAATACATGTACGCTTTGTAAATTAAGTTATGAATGCAGGTTAAGGGTTAGGGTTAGCAATGTTAACGTAAATAAGTCAACACTGGCTTTTGGTTTCACGAGAGATACAAAGCTGTCTCCGGTATCATTGGTTTGTTTGAGCCATCCAGCCACCATCTACGTCACCATCTACGTCAGTAGAGACTAAATGGCATAAAATAACAGTTACTTAACACACAAAATGACTTTGGCATGTTGACCATTTGACCTTTGGTAAAACCTTGGAAGTGTTGTCTTACAACACTTTCTAGTGTATTTTATTTTGAAATGTAGAGGTTTGAGGCTTGACAGGAAGTCATGTGACCAGGTAATTAGCTCACCTGTACATATGCCTTTGTTTGGTGTGTCTGGCTTTGAACCAGGATTTGGAAAGTGACTATTTCCTGACTATAGTAGCCTATGAAAGAGGGGGGGAAATGTGAAGTATACCCTGAAGAAGGTACAGGAAGCTCTAACTTTAGTGGAGCATTGGGCAAATGGGGGTTTAGATTCTCTGTTGAGAAGACTAAGGCATGGTTTTTTACTAGGAACAAAATAGATGAAAGCATAACATTGGTGTTGTATGGGAGGAATTTGGAAAGGGTTAAAAGTTTTACATTTCTCAAGACTTACATGGAGGAAGCATGTTTCAAAAGTCATAGACGGATGTAAAGGGGGACAAATTTAATGTGCTGTCTTGCTGGAACAGACTAGAGAGCAGATGTAGCTTCTTTGAAGCAAATTTATGTATATTTAATTAGAGCAAGAATTGAATATGGGTGCTTGGTTTATGGATCTGTTCCCAAGTCATTTTTACTTGGATTAGATATAGTTCAAGCTAAGGTACTGAGACTATGTACAGGAGCTGTGTGATCTTCCCCAGTGTCTTCCTTGCAGGTAGAAACAGGAGAAATGCCACTTTGTCTGCGGAGAAACCCACTTCAGGCTAATTATTGGATCAGTTTGATGGGTCAAAGGTGTGATCACCCAGTTAAGGTAGCAATTCAGGTAAGCTTGGAGAGAGAGGGGGCAAAACCTCCAAGTTTCGGATGGACAGGGGAGACAGTGACACAGGAAATATCTATACATGACAAGAACCTTTGTCCAGGAGTACTTTGAGGTCCCGAAGACTAATTTGGAGATACTTGGGATTAAGTCAAATGATCCTGAATCAGATTTGGTGCGTTAATTCCATGGTTATATAATAGAGAGATATCAGGAACACACATTAATTTTTACTGATGGTTCTAAGGATCCAGAACCAGGTGCCACAGGAGTACTTTTGATGTCCACAGGTGGAATGTCCAAGCTTGTAAGAGAACCTCAAATGTCCTAAGTGTGTTCCCAGTGAGTTATATGCAATCCTGATGGCAGTGCTCTGTATCAGCTATCAACAGTGTTGGGAAAGGGTTTTCAAAGATTCAACAAGACCTTGTATATGATATTCTTCTGGTAATTAGAGATGGGAAAAGGAGAGGAGTAGAAATATAATTCGTATGGGTCCCAGCTCATGTAGATATTGTGACAAATAAAAAGATTGATAAGTTGGCGAAGGAAGTTGCTCTTAAGGAAACTGTAGAGGCCAGCATTGATTTGTTCAAGGTGGAGGGTAAAAGTATTGTGTGGCAGGGAACAATTTTAAAATGGCAACAGCTCTGGGAACAATAAGACAACGGGACGCACCTATTCTCCATATCTAGTAGGGTAGAGTTACTGTCTGTGGAAGAAGGGAGGTCACCCAAAAGGAATAGGTTATTATTTCTAGACCGAGGATTGGTCACACGTTTCTGAACAGCACTTTATTTATGTTAGGAAAACACCAGAGGGGCTTGTGTCAGGAAAGTCAGGGACCTGAGATGGTGCAACATGTGTTGATTTATTGTAGAAAGTACGACCAACAAAGACAAGATCTAAGAGAAATGTCTCTCTAAAAAGTATTTTAGAAGAAGGGTCAAGCGAGAGGGGAAAAAGTTGTATATACAAATTTCCAAAGGAGTCTGGGCTGTATAGCAAGTACTCTAAGGTGCTAGTTCCTGAGATGACAGCAACGCAACTTTTATTTTTAACCCTGTTGCCATAAAACCCCATAGAAGAAGAAGAAGTCTGGCGTTTGCTCTGATGAAGGCCTGAGGCAGTTTGAGACATGAATGTGACATAGAGGATTATGGTTTTTTTTGGGGATGTTTCCCTACTTGAAGTGCCGTCAGATTTGGACATCTACACAAACAAATGATAGGTATCACCTAATTTATTCACACACACACAAACACACATCACCTTGCTTTTTAATTATCAGAAAAAGGGACACTGCTAGAAACCATGTGCCATCTGAAAAATGCTAATGCTGGATCCTTGAATAGAATCCCTGTATGTTAGCCCCGCATCAAATCTATCTGAAAGGAGAGATAAGGCAGATAAAGATGACGTCTAATAATCTGAGAGGTAACGTATTGAGTCTGCCAGAATTGCAGCTGATCCCAGGAGAAAGACAATGCCCCACCAGTTGCTCCTCAGAGATAATGAGCTGCTGAGTGCTGAGTGAGATGTTTGCAGGGCCAAAGGGCTGGGATTGGAGTTGCTTCACTGGCTCGGTATGGAGAGGGCCTGGGCTCGGCTCTAAATTAGTGAGCCCTCTGGATCAATGTGGGCTGTAATTAGCTGCTATTGATCCCATACAGATCAGCCACTACAGTAGGCCACAGCCAAGCACCTCTCAACGTCCATCAAGCTGCACCCCCACAGCACAGCACAGCAGCTCGGCCTCAGCTCACTCTAAGAGCAAACAAATAATATCAGCCAGCACACTCAGCTCCTGGTAAGTGCACTAAAGACACTGTTCAACATTTCAGGATTCACTTACATATTCCATTAGTGCACAGTGCAATGCATCTTTTTGATTCAGTGTTTTATCTTACGTTCCATTAAATCATATGGATTACATTATGTGCTTGCGTAACATGGAAAAAATGGGCCAAATCTGTGGCTATTATCCGTTTGCATCAGACATAAATCAGTCGTCATTATGAGCCAGGACTGTGGATAACACCAGAGATGATGGTAATGCAATCTGGCATTTTGAAAAGAGAGATCCAATCTTCTCCAAAATGATCACAATCAGGACTTTTTAAATATCTCATCAAAGTGAACTAAGTGGTTTTGCGCTTTTCACTAATGCTAATGATCGGGGGTGTAATTAGTAATGCGATAGGTGTTTTTCTGTGTTCGAAGGGAGCTGTATGTGGTGCTGCTCAAGTGATTGGCAACAACATGTAAATAAGAATCTTTCCAGAAGGTTCACCCATTTGAAAACCATCACTGATACTTGTAGAAACTTTCCTTTTTTTTCTCCTCGTGCTTAAATTTGTAATCCCAATAAAATATATGGCCTGTAATTATAATGGGCCTGCCGGCCAAAGATATGAAACTGAATTCAAAGCTTGAATTATTTAAGTCTATTAAACAAATGCAATTTAAACAAAGGCAAAAGAACTCTGAAATGTGGTCAAAATTGCACTCTTCATATTTTCATTTCTCTAAAAGCATCACTGTTTAAGGGCCTCGTACTTTCACGCCTAATAGACTTGAAATCTTTCCCAGTGTAAGTTGGAAAATGACCATGCTCAAATCGTTTCAGAGAGCATGCTACAAAGAACAATAATGGCACATTAAAGATTCAAACCTGTCTATTCTGTTTGGAGACAGTTTATGAACACCATTTTCAATCTCACAGGGACATTCATCCTTGCGAGGTGTATAATTAACAGCGTTGACCTTTTCTAACAAACAATTTCTCTATTTAGAAATGCTGAGGAGAGCTGATCCTCACCCATGGGAGGAAGTAAAGCCCGGCCCCATGGAGGAAAACAGTGGGACAGCAATAATGTATAATAGTCTCAGTGATCCATATGTAGAAATACTAAGTCCAAAGTAGCGGGACTTGTTTTTCTTGTTCTCATCATCTCCACTGGTAGCAGTTATAACACCATTTAGTTGTGTTGTTTTTTAGTTTGTCAGACATTGAACAACTTTACAGTTAAACATGAATAATTGTCTTCACCTTCATCCAGTCCCATACTCAAACTTATTGAACTACTAGAATATCCCATTTCACCCAGCCCAAATGTCCTTTCTGCTGCAGTCTGGCTTGGTTAGATTCAATATTGCGGTGATGTGTGCAATTCCAGGCCCAAATGAATCTCGCAGCGCAAGCCCATCTCAGGAAAGATGTTTCCAAAGATTGAAGCACAGGGATGCCAGGTGGAAGAGTAGTGGTGCAAAGTGAGTGAGAGCAATTTGCACTCTGCAGGTTAAGCCAAACTTTCTCCGATACATGTAGAAGAAACTTAAATCAGCAAGACAAAAAATATACAGCGTCATACGTTGGCAGTCTAACTCTGAATATAGTAGTATGTTATCGTAGCTACAAATACACTCAACGAGACAATGCAAAAAGTGTTATAAGCACACAAGATATATAGTCCTGGAACGACTCGGTCACTCTTCTTTGTGATTGTTCAACCTAGGTTCCTTTTGTGAATGTACCTGAGTCAAACGTTAGTTTAAAAGCATAATTAGGAAGTGCCATTTTTATGATTGACCGTATTCTTGTTTTTTGGGTAAAATTACCTTTTTGAAGGGGAGAGCCAGGGGCGCTACTATAATAGCATAAAAATCACTATTTTTAAAAGACTAAGAAAGACTTTGCTCAAAGTATCACCAGGGGCTCTACACATGAACTCAGCATTCAGAACATTGCACTTATTGTTTTCGCTATCCACTAACTAAGCTTTAGGAGCTTTCCCTCTTTACTCCCCTCCATGTTACGTTGCATTCAGAGATAGTCAGTTGGTCCCAATAGGTTCATATTAAAAAATACTAAAACATCTAACACTACAATTAGGTTTTTTAAGTAAAGGAAGCCACTGCTTTTTTCATCCTAGCATGATTAAGTTTATTGTAGACTTTCTTTTTTTAATCTATGCATGACACATTGGAGGATACATAGTAGTGTCATTCAAAATGGCCCTGCCTGGGTGACTGTGCTTGAGATGCTAGCTGTGTTGCGTCCTGTAGGGTCCACTTCAGTCAGTGCTCAGAGTCAGAGATGTGTCAGTTGGTCCGATGCGGCTTGTCAGGCATTCTCTAGCTTCTGGCCAGCCTGGTCCAGCCATCCCCCACCCTCCGCCCCCTCCTGGGACCTTCCATGGACAGCCATCACAACTTGAGTCTCTCATCCTCTCATCCCATTTCTCCTTGTCCCTCAAGTCTCGCCATTGGAGTGTGAACATCAGGATTAGGTAAATGACAGGAGGAATCCACAAAGTTGGATGGCAAATGTCCTTTGGGTCGGTTTTCCTATTCGGATATGTTATTTTTTTGTTCTCTCATGAAAAGTTGGACACAGTGGTTTATCATCGTTCAATCTTTCCAGTAGTTTTTTGTCCTCTCAGGAAAAGCTGGACACAAAAGTGGTTTATCATCGTTCAATCTTTCCAGTAGTTGAATCAATTTCAATCAATTTCAACATCAATTGCATTAACCCACTTTAAATGGTCTTTGTTACAGTGTGAGGGCAATCAGGAAGCTTCTTCATGTCGAGACCAGGAAAGAGAAACACGCTGGATTGCCTCACATCACTTAATGTCATCACAACCGGAGGGGAAACTGTCAAAATTCAGACGAGCTTCACCGCGTTACACCTTCATCGCTCAATGTGCTCCCACGAGTAAGGTATGCTCTTCAATACATAGCAGCCGCGCTCCACACAGTCGCAGCACTCTCACATGGCGGCTTCGACTTGATTCTATTCAGTTCACTAATTTCAGGAAATGACTGAAACCCAAATGCAGGAAATGAAATGCTGTTAGGTGAAATCAATTCTGAGCACTGTACGACTCCCGGAATTCCTCCTGTTTTTAAAACCAACTCTTCAGCAAATCTTTGCTCATCTGCATCGGATTGTGCACGCTTGAGTCCCCGGGGAAGGGTATTAGGCGGTCATTAGTTCAGTTTCATCTATGGAGCAAAATTGTTTACAGCCTGGTAAACCCTGCCATGTGTTCCTTTGTTCTTTTGCCAGAACAGCTATTTTAGTCATTGTAGCAGTAGTAAATTGCAGAACCAGTGTAGGGATTGGAGCTTATTCATGAGCACTCAATATGTGTTATGGCAGGCTACTAATGGAGAACCTGTCAGGTATGAACAGGGCACATGAAGGTTCTTTTTCTTGCACCAAACTTTGTTTCCTTCTTTAACAAACTAAAAGGGAAAAACATATTATTTGTTGGGCCAATTGTCCCTTTATCATGAACAGCTACTGTAGCCCTATTTTAACAATGGAAAATTGCCTTTATTTCATGGTAAATAGTAAAAGGATGCAAGGTTTGGAGTTATGTATTATGGTAACACAACACAAAAAGGCTGAATAATGGTATTTGTTAAACATCTGTCTCTTTATCACAAGATGGCATCACTGTTGACTTGTAATGTAATTAAGATGTAAAGAATACTCTGGCAATTACCTGTCTAATGGGGCGTTTATCAGCCCTCGTTCTCCAAGCTGTCTGTCTTGCTGGCTGGCTCACTGAGAGGAAGGCGGATGCATGATGTTATTTCTGCCAATAGACGAGACCGAGAAGCAGCCTGCGCAGGACACTCATGATTCTCCAGGCCAGATGATTCTGGGTCTGACTCCACAGTTGATCAAAGTTATTAGAGGAGAGAGAGCAGACATTTCCCAGGTAGAAGTTGTCGATCACCTCACCCACCAAAGAGCCAGACCCGCTACCTGCTTCTGTCACTCGAGCATGATTGGTAAAGGGAGGGCACCTCGAGGAGTGGGAGCGTAACCACACGGAACAATCCATATTCAATGATAAGGTGATGTGGGGGGAGGGGTTGTTATCTTTTCCATCACCTGTGACACCTGAAAGACACCCAGCAGAGTTGCCCTGACAACAGTTATGAACCGGCTCGGCCCCCTGGGTGCGAGGTCAGGATTGAGTGGCATCTTGTCTTTCTGTCTCTGTGCTCCAGTGGGTGGTGCATAGTGATTGTGGCACAGCGGGATGTACTTGGAGGCATGTGTGCATCTGGAGGGTGGGGTTACTCACCATGAGCCTATTGGAGCAGTATTATACAACGTTTGTGGCTGTATCTCAGACCGTATGGCTGAGATTTGTGAATGTTAACAAGAATCTCTAAAGGTGCTTTGATTTGTAAGAACTCGGGCTCGCACTGCCACGCTGAGCCTCTGACGCCAGACACCAGAGACAGGGTTGCGAACTCTGCTGCTTTTGCTTTGGAACACACATTAAAATGTCAACAGGCCCGCTTGTTATGTTGCTTTCAACGGTAGGATTATTTCCTTTTAATTAATAACTCAAGCTACCATAGTTGTTTGTTCCCTGCAGGCTTTAATGTTCAAAATGTAATTAGTTTGTGCATCCTTTGTGCTAACGTTAGCTACAAACAGAATATCGCATTTCTTGCATCAGTTTAATTCTAGTTAAAGTTGTCTCAGGAGAAACACTGCAACCACGCTGCTCTTTCTGTTAGCTAACGCTAGCTTGTGTTAACCATTTTAAGCCTAAAACATTAAGTCCTTAGGTTGCATCATGCAAAAAAGCTCCAGAGCTACCAGCGTTACAGTAGATGGCAAGTTGTGAAAAGGTAGTTACGCTTGGCAGGGACGTGCACCGCTACGGCTATTGTTGCCAGGGAAACAGCCTGTTTTCCTCGGTCGGATGAGCTGACTTTCTGGAGACGGAGCCTAAATAAAATGGTGTGGCTGCTTCAATACAATTTGCCCATCATTGATAAAGTTGAATCAAATGAAAATACCATATCATACACCCTTGTGTACTTTTTTTGCCACCATATGTCTGCATTAGTGACACAGCCCCTCCAAATGTCTGTGCACGTCCCTGACGCCTGTTCTGCTTGGTGTTAGAACAGCACAGTGACATATACAGCTCTATTGCAGCTGGTTCAGTTGTCATGTTTAGTGGGTCACTCCCCGGTGGCAAAGAAAACTTTAAGTTACTAAGATTTGTGTACACCTGTGGCAACGTGCTGCAGCAGTCTCCATTATTTGAATGCTGTTATTGACTGCTGTCTGCAAGCCAAAGTGCACCTCAGGGACATTATAGCTTTACTCTCTCTCTCTTGTAAATGAGAGAGATTTAATCGCATTAATGTCATAGTAAACTCACAATTAATTGCAAATCGCACATTTTCATCTATTCTGAATATCCCTAGATTTCTTTTTGTCCCATTGTTTTTTTTTCTCATTTTAATGCGCTTATCAACATGAAAAGTGGATCAGCTTGCTTTGTCAAATGTTTTTTGTTACTGAAAACAAAATTGGCATATAGCCTACTGTAGTGTTCAAGACCCCCCCTCACCCCAGCATATAGCCTACTGTAGCTAGTAGTCCTTACCTAGGTACTGTCAGGGCCCTCATACTCTTCTTCTGACTGGCTAGTAGTCCTTACCTAGGTACTGTCAGGGCCCTCATACTCTGCTTCTGACTGGCTAGTAGTCCTTACCTAGGTACTGTCAGGACACAAGCTCTGTGCTTTGTGTTTTTTGAAAATGAAACTATATAAACCCATTCTGATATAATCTCTAAATATATTATGGACTTGTAATTGAGGATACTACGAGCACTTTAAGTCTTGTTTGACTCAACCATACAACACTATATTCTTTCCTTGGGATTGAAAGGGTGTGTGTGTGTGTGTGTGTGTGTGTGTGTGTGTGTGTGTGTGTGTGTGTGTGTGTGTGTGTGTGTGTGTGTGTGTGTGTGTGTGTGTGTGTGTGTGTGTGTGTGTGTGTGTGTGTGTGTGTGTGTGTGTGTGTGTGTGTGTGGAAATGCAGCTTTGTCTACATGGATTGATCAGTGGGTGGTGGTTGATTAATTTAAGTGGGCTCTGCGGTGCATCAGGTTAGTGGTTGTCAGATTATAGCCCTTGATTGATTTATTCCTTTTTGTTATTCATGTAATAAAATAACCTATTGACAAGCCAGGCAGACTGGTTCTGATCAATAAACACTGGTGGCTAGGGTTTCAACAACCATCTGTCTCCTTTAGGCTTTTAATTTCCATTTATTCTCAGCTATTAGCGCCACTGTTTAGGTGTTACATTCAATAATGTATAATATGTACATTTTCAATAATTAGTAATATTACTAAATCAATGATATATTGCCTGGAAAAGCATTTAATTACATATTGAAAAGCTCATTGTGAACTCTAGATAATGTACAGAGAATGTGTTATCGCAGTTTAAAAAAAAAAGAAATTGAAAGGATTTCTGTCCAGTTATTTAAAAAGACAATAATGAGGGTGTGTGGACACAAGCAAAACCCACAGCAATTAAGATGTTAATGCCCTTGGTACCATTTCATTAAATTATAATTTTCTGGAGTTTCATTTACATTTGCATGTCTTTTGAAAAGAAAAGGTGCTTTAACTCTGTAATTTTATATGAATTATAAGCACTCATCTTTCACGCTTATGACAGCGGGTCTATTATGATACACTCTGCTTTTTTGGTTCAGTTTTAATGGATTACAAGACATTTCATTTTGATTCAATGATAACTCACACATTAATCATTTCATCACACAGAGAGCCCTTCCTGGCAATTCACTCCCGAGATAATATAACAGAAAAATATCCGACAAACTCCGACAGAAAGAGAGACACTTGGGCTTGCATTCTTTTCTACCGCAGTGTTTTACAACGTTTACAAGGTTTCAATGGCTGGAGGTACAATGCAGCAATGAGGATATTGTTGTAAAATCATACCTACTGATTTACAATTTATCTTATAATAAATGGAATTATGAAACACTTATTTATCGTAACATAGTTTCTGCACTCCCATAAAAGAAGAATAAATGTAATAGGCCCACGGGTAGGCATCTGGTTGTGTAGATTAGTCAAAATATTTTAACACCTCACTATAAAAGTCAGAAGTTGTTTGAATATCAACCCCCTGTGCTTTTTCTTAATTGGGAGCAGCATGCGGCTACTAGCTCAACAGCACTCGTGTATGTTGTATTCTAAGCATCACCTAAGTTACCAAAGACTCCCCTGTCATCCTCTAGTTCATTTTAATACTTGGCTCCCTGTTTTTTGCTGCAGGCTTCTGCTAATAGGGACCTTGCCTGAGGCACTGTACCTCACACCCGGTGTGTTGCTGTATCAACACTGGTTCATGATATGCACAACAAAACTGAACTTTCCCATTAATTCTGCCGTCCTCTTACAGGAATACCTGGCTGGGTCTCCATTAAAAGATATATTACTTGTATTTTGTCATATTGAAAACAAACTTTTAAACCTAGGCAGTGTTCTAGAAAAAGGCTAAAAGAAATGCAGGAGTTTTAAAGTGCAGCCATCCTCCTGCAGATCTACCCTCTCCGCCTGTTCTCATGAACCATTTGTTGGAAAATCAATGAAGAGTTGCTGTAATTCAGAAGCATTCCACGCACCATGCAGCGTAGCCAGCATCACTGAGCTCTGTTGCGGCTCAACATATTTATTATATAGATATGCTACATATTTACTTTACTGCATTAACATGTCTGCGTTACCAGGTCTGTAGCTGTTGTCAGGTAGCCCTGGAGCTGCTAGGCGTCGTGGAGCCTGTAGTCGGCCTCTCAGGTGACCAGCCGTCCTGGTTTCGTACGATGGCTTAAGTTTTGGTCGGACTCTCTTTTTGAAGCCAGTCTTCCTTTTAGAGATTGCTTTGCAGGCTGTAGTTGCCAATGCAGGAATAGCAAGGTGTTCTGTAGGGTTTTTCACTATTGAATCAGGCTTTCACCATCTAAAGGGACATGCACGCTCATCTGCATTTGTAGACCAGCCAATAGTAACACTTTATCTTTCTGAAATGACCTGTGATAGGCCAAACTCTCCCGTCCCGGGCTAGGTTTTCTAAAGCCTTGACACAGAGCCCAGAGGAGGTGCCGATGTCTAGTTTTTTCTCAGACCACTTGAATTACAATACGCTAAAAGGTTACAAGGGAATTGTTGCCCAAGTAAGCCAAACAAAACTGCCTACCTCAGCGTTAAGGCTGAGAGATGAGATGATTGAGTGTGTTCTCCTCTACAGGCCATGCAGAGGACATTATCAGCCACAGCATGCTGGGTCTACGTCTCTTCCAACAGTCTGTCTGACCTAGTTACCAAATCACTCTCACACACAAAAACACACACACAGCTCTCCAGCGAGTATTACAGGGGATAAGTAAAGTGTCATTCCCTCGGCAGAGTCTCGTGGTTCAGTGTAAAGCAGGATAGCGACAGTCCAAGGAGACTAAAGGAAAGGAGGAAACATTGGCTCTGAGGAGCCTATTCAATGTGTTTTCTCACTGTGTGTGTTTGTGTGATGCTCTTGCTGGCTGACTCTCTTCTTTCAGTGGCAGAGCTGCGCTCTAGCACACATACCGCACTGTTCTGCCCAGTTTAGCCTCCACTAAATCAGCTGGCGTTAACAGTCAGTCTTTCCCCTTCATCCTCCCACTCATTCCTCTCCCCCCCACTCAGCCTTTTACTGTATCTGTCCCTCTGTCCTGGTCTTTATTTTTCATTTGAACTTTCACATGACTTCTTTCTTCTTTTCCAATTTAAAAGCACTTTTCATATTAGATGTTGTATGGCCAATTCTTTCCTTGTCCAGTCTTTTTTTTCCCCCGTCAAATTTATGATCTAAAATTGAATTCAAATCATAAAAACTTGAACAAGTTGGAAATCTGAACAGTCAAGCCAAGGTGCTCAATATTTGTTTTTACCCGATCTAGTGGTCCAGTGGTCTTATAAAAAATGGTAATTTTGTTATGAAGCAGCCAGAGGCTATATTTTTTTTCTTTCTGGCCCAGAGAAAATAAGTAAACCATATCCAGGGGGGGAAATGAGTGTATTTATCACACAACATTTTGAATATGTTTGTGTTCTGCACTGTAGGTAACTAAAATAGCAGGACATTTTTGAACGGTGTGTGGGTGGTGGAAGTGCACATATTTCTCAAAGATGGTCCAAAGGATGTATTGTTAGAGCAATCTTCCCACACGCTGTCAGACATGAGTCTGTAGTGTGTAATAGCAATAAATGCCCTGGTTATTGGTTTGTCTGTATGCAAATGGGAGGCCAATGCCCTAGAGGCTTAGGGCAGCCTGAAACCTAAACTGACGGCGAGAAGAAGAGGTGGAAGAGATAGATGAAGGCAGATGGCAGACTTTTAGCCTGAGGTAGGAAAACCTGCATCCAGCTGGATTTAATTTTTAGTATTTCTCATTCATCTCATCGAGACCTTAAAACCTGCATAACTTTTCACTTGGTATTGTTTTATTCATCAAGCTTGTTGTCTGGTTCTGAGGGCAGAGAGTGGATTGTAAAAGTGTTGAGTGCAGGGCCTCGTGCCATGGATGGAGCGGCTCTGGAAGTGTTTGGCTGAAGTGAATGGCTAAGGCAAAGGCCTGCAGCAGGGGCCAGGGCTTATGTCAGGGCTGTGGCAGGGATGGCCATGCCGCACAGCCAGGGGATATGGTATAGCCGTGGCTCTTGCTGATGTCAGCTCCCCTGTGCTCCATGTCGTGAGACACACACAACTGCCCTGGAGCTGGGAGACATGGCACGGAGCCTAGCTGGCCTACCTGTGTCTGCCCTTATCCCATCAGCCAGCTGTGTGTGTGTGTGTGTGTGTGTGTGTGTGTGTGTGTGTGTGTGTGTGTGTGTGTGTGTGTGTGTGTGTGTGTGTGTGTGTGTGTGTGTGTGTGTGTGTGTGTGTGTGTGTGTGTGTGTGTGTGTGTGTGTGTGTGTGTGTGTGTGTGTGTGTGTGTGTGTGTGTGTGTGTGTGTGTGTGTGTGTGTGTGTGTGTGTGTGTGTGTGTGTGTGTGTGTGAGAGAGAATACCGGTGACTAAGGCAAAGCACTTTGGCTTGCATTTTTGTGTTTTGGGAAAATCCAATGGGAATTACTTTGTTTTGAGATTTCAGCCTATTATTGCAGCGAGTGTACTCTTCAACCCATAGAAATAGAAGGAAGACATTTTATTTATATGCTTCAATCAAACAATAACATTTCAAGTGACAGAGTCTGAACAATCAATGGAGATGGTTTAAACTGTCATTATATTCAAAAGCAATTTCTTTAAGAGTGAGACAGGCAGACCAGTCCATTTAACAAAGGACAGCCAATTGATTTGCAAGAGAGTTGGAAGAGCACTCCTTTTCTCACTATAGATACATGATAGCGACTTTGAAAGTCTTAAACCTAAAAAAATGGCCATGCAGTTTTGTCAATATCTTTATTTTCATAGGGAGGCAATTACAATCTGATTTCATTGTTGTAATTTTGCTTTAGCATTCATTTATCCAGAGAAGCTTGAACTACATAAAGTACTGTCATACTTTTTTCCAGCATGTTTCTACTTGGTATTCATAAACTATGAGTTTCCATGGGGTGTGGCCTTGCACCACCTCAATATGTCTGGCCTTTCAGCAGCTGCACTGGAGTTGTGTAGTAAAAGGAGAAGGCTGGCTTTATTCTATGTTCATGTTCAACAAATCTCATAAAGAGGCCAGAACCAACAATATGTCCATCAGTGTGTAAATACTTTTTGAATAAACTTCTCCGGCCTGTTTCTGGCTCTGAGTCCCAACATTTGTTCCTGCTAACAATGCACAGGAAAATTTAAAGTTTCAAATAAAAAAAAAAAACTTTTGGCCACTGTAGTTTTTTAGCAAATGGTACTAAAGCAGAAAATAGTACATTTTTTCGGACTATTTTCAGCCGTGGATGTGGTGCCCTGATGAGTATTACCGGCATCATGAACAGGCCTGTGTACTGTATGGGGGATAGACTCAAAATCGCTACAGGCCCAATATTGATAGTAATGTAGAGACGCATCACAGTGCACCAGTGTGACATATTGATGTTTTTCTTTGGACAACAACGGAGCCACAGAGGAACAAGATATGGAATATCAGACATTATACAGAGATAATACTTGTTAGTAGGATTAATTGATGTAGTAGTTCTTAATTGTTGATTAAGTAATCGGCTGCAAACAGGACACATTTGAAGCTGTGGTGGAGATGAGGTCTCTGAACAAACTGTTATCTATCATTGTATTTTAGGATTGTTGAGTTAAGTCATACACTTTCCTTACTTAGATTATCTCAATCTTAGAACTGAGCAAATTTATGTATTTTAAGGTGTATACTTTGTATAAATATGACTTTTGTATACACTCTAGAAGAGCAGAACTGCTTTAACACAGTGGTTCCCAAACCTTTTTACAAATGACCCCAAATTAGACCACAGACCCTAAACGATTTGTCCTAGCGTCCCCTATTTGACATGAAATTTGCTTTTTAGATGTTTTATTACAGAAAGTGTATGAAACCCATGACCAGAGTATTTTGCAGGTGTGTTACTTGGATGGGATTATGGAGAATCATATTTAAAAGGTGAATCCCAAGAAGGACCCCTCTGGGTCCCTGGACCCCACTTTGGGGACCACTGCTGTAACATAATAAAAGCAAGACTTCTTTCAAATGGTAAAAGTTAAATGGATCTGCGGAGTTATGACTTCATTGTCTTGGAAGCAAAAGTAAAATCTGTCTCCTGACACATGCATTGATATGTATAGTGGTAACAGCCAAAGGTGTAAATTCAATCACATTGCAATATGCTTTATGAGCTACTCCCTGATTATTTAACCCCCCCCCCCCCTTTCCACCAGTGCAGAGAGCAGAGGGAGGTCTCCTTAATACCAGAGTTTAAGCTTTAATTTAACTAAAGTGGTCAGATTTATGCATTGTGAATAATTAACATCAGTTTGCATTACCTCTGCTCGGAATTCCACACGCACACACTTGCGCGCTTCTTTACACACTGACGCATGTTCAAGATTGTGTACTCACAGGGACACACAAAAACATACAAGCATCCTTTAATAAAATCTTCTTTTACCACAGCACAATACATTTCATACATGGTTATCTGTAGAGGGAAAATTACATTATTACATGACATGATCGAAAAGGGTAGAATATTAACTGATGCAATAGAGTATGGAAATGTGCTTTGAACAGTTAATGTAATAACGTTCCTCCATCGTTACATAATGGCTGCTCTTTCTACAAAGATGGTTCCGGTGCTTATGCAGAAACAGACACATAATTCCTATTATCTCCTATCTGTGGCCAAAACATTCCTCCTGCCTTTACTAATAATTTGTCCTCTCGTTGTGCTATTCCATGCAATACGCACTCCCTTAATTTCCAGTGTCCTGAATACATTCATGACCCCAGCCACTCACCCCAGAGTACCCACTTATCTTCTACGTTACCCGGAGTCACCCCTCAATCCCTCTGCCTGAGGCCATGTAGCCCCCTCCTTTGTCCCAGATCCCTCTCAGCAGGATGCAGCATTCTCCCTAACAACCATGGGGTCCATTTAGGCTTGCTCCAGTTAACACCCCAAAATCTGTGACGCAAACACGTCTTGGTCACAGACGCAACTATACTTGTTATGCGTGTTGTTTTTCATAAGCATGCAGGAACATTCATGTACAAACAAATATACTGTTGTCCCTGGTTGACTTGCTCGGTACGTGCCCAGCTAGCAGCCCTGCGCCTATATTGTCCTGTTGGTATTTTCAGCAAACTAAAAGGCCTGCTAATGCTTTCTGCTCTGTCTAGCATTTATTTAATGCTCTAAGGCACATGAACACTGCATGAAGAAATGCCCCCTGGTACAATGCAGTGTACACACAGTGACACACATGCACAGAGACATGCATTTCTTTCCACCTATGTCTTCTCTTTCATACACAGACGTACTGACCGAAAAACTGACCAATTGTGATCATTCAAAACACACGCATTTTCAAGCTGTAAAGAGGCATCGTGGTGTGACCTCATAGAAAGCCTTTGCTTGTCCCATTTTCTTGTCTACACACACACACATTCAGAAATAAACACATGGTAGAATGCCCCTTGGGCAACAAACACACACGCCTAAATAAAAAGAAAAAACGAGCTCAAAGACTTCCTACATTTATGTAGCCTTTTTCCTCAACCTTTCCATTTGTCATCTGTTGAATCCATCGCTTCATCTAATTTCTATTGATCTGCTATCTAAGGTGAACATGTCAGAAGTGAAAGTGTCAGAAGTGAAACCTACGTAGGGGCAATGGCAGTGCGAGCACACGCAGCATTCAGCTGGCTAGTTCAAAGCAATAAATACACAAAGGGATAAGCTTGTGCGCGCACACACACACACGCACACGCACACGCACACGCACACACACACGCACGCACACTCGCGCAAAAACACCCCAACAGGCTTTTGCAGCTTTCTAAGGTTGTGACTGCTGCTGTTCAGATCAGAGATCCTCTTCGTGCTGTCCTAGGTCCTGACCAGCTGATTGGAGCTGTCCAGAGTTCTGAAACATGTTTTTTTTTTTTATACTGTGCAGTGGACGGCAACAGGCTTGTTTCACTTTATGAATATCTCTAGCACTCTTAATGAATTGAAAGCACTCTATAAAAGTGTTTGTGGCTTTTTAGTTGTCAAATTTAAAAACATTGACACAGTCCCATATTTTCTAATGCACTTTGTTACACATAACCCACTGTGCACAGGACCTTTTTAAGGAGTAGTTGCTATCAGTTGTCTTAAATTCTTAAATGTAGCTTTTACCTCAGCAAGAAGCAAATTTTTATATATATATTTATGTGTTTGTGTGTGTGTGTGTGTGTGTGTGCATAAAGGGCAAGAAGATGGTATACAGCTGGGCCGGGGACAGAACTTCCATGGTTCACCCTGAGTCATGATGCTGGTGGCAGACCCACTGTTTAATGTGATTTCTCTGACTTCTCTGTACTTAGCAATGTGGGACACAGTTCAAATGAAGAGCTCAGACAGAATATATCGAGGGGAGCTGTGTGAATGCGGGTGTGACTGTGTATGAGAGAGTGCTGGCGTTCGTGTGTGTGTGTGCACGCTCACACTAAGTTGGGCGTAACGATGGATTCAAAGGCAGCCTTTGAAGTAGTTTGATGTTCCCTGGCTGCTCTCTTGCCAGTTTCCTAAATAGGTCAGAGACTCGTGCTCTCTGCCTTCTGCACTGTGCTGGCTGTGCTGCAGCCTGCTAGAAAGAGTCGGTAAGGGCAAGCAGAGGAAAACAATCAACCTAACTTTACATCGCCTAATTGTACTTAAAGTCTGAGAGTCTTTGTTAATGTGTGTTGTGATGCTCGACAGGTGGACCACAGGGACATGTAATGAGTTAGGAAAAACAAACAGTAAGACAGATGGGTAGTGCAGAAGAAAGACAAATGTGAACTAGAGCCACACACAGAGCAAGAGAGACTGAGTTAGAGACAAAGACAGACAGAGCGATTGAGATAGAATGAGGCAGTGATGAGATGGATGGCACAGATAGCTGGAGAGACATAGAATGAGAGAGAGGTGTGTGAGTGCTGGTGTGGTCCTGCAGCCCATCTGTCCTTGGTGTCGTGTGAGTTCTGGCTTTGTGCTGCTGGTTCCATGTAGGCCAGTCATTTGCATCTTCCAGCCTGCTGATTAATTTGGTATGTGGGGAAAACCTCTTCACGGACATATCAACTCAGTCATGCCCGTTTTGGTTCTGCATGTGTCTGTCTTTATGTGTGCCCTTACAGAAGCATGTGTTGCTCTTCATTTTGCATTTGGAGGTCTTGTTGCGGCCTCCACAGGTGCCAGGGTGAGTGCAGTGCAGAGCCCGGTTGAGACGTTTGTGCCAACCCTTCGTATCATCAAAAATATATCAGTTTGGGCTAAACAGAGCTGCCATTTGTCCTCTTTTTCTCTCTTCTATCCATGCACAATTGGCATACATGAGCACATCCACAGACACACACATCCAGTTGGGTTCTTCTCACCAGTCCCAGGGACCCTGTTACCACCTCCTCTTCTCCTTCTTGCAACGGGAGGAATAAATCAGAGTGAGTGAAGTACTTGTTTTAGTTGCCAGTGGTGGCCTGTCCAAACCTTCTAAGGGGTGGCATGATTTATTGTTGACTGGCACCAAGCGAACAAATTCTGCCATGGGAACAGGACCGACACCCCCGCAGAATGCGATTTGCCTTCTGTTGGGCTGGATCGTGTTCGCAAATAAGGCAGGGCCCTTCCCATCCCCGCTCCAACACACACACACACACACTTTTTCTGGGCTGAAATACTACTGGGGACAAGCCAGGGGAGATCAGAGTGGGAAGCTGGTGCATGAGGGGAGTAGTATCTATTTTTTTTTGTATTGCGAGAAGCCAGATCCGCTTCCCTCTGCTCCACCCTGATCATCGGTGGTCCACAGCCCCTTAAAAAGAGCCCCCTAGTGGAACCTCTCTCTGATCCTCCCCGCTTTTCTTCATTGGTCCCCCCCAGCAGGAGGACTGGACTCAACCAGAAACCCGCGGCCTCCCTCTGGGCCTCTGTGATTCCCTCAGTGTCCCCGCCGTGGATAAAAGTAGTCTTACATCCTCACAGATGTTAGGCCAATTTTCCAACACTCAAGGCCCCACACAGATGCACAGGTTAGTGTCAAAGTCAAAGGCACCATCCACCCCCCACATACACACACACACACACCGCATCCACACACATAGGCGCATACACATGCATATACGCATAACTTATGTGTGTCACTGCTGCATATCAAAGGCGTTATGCATCCCCACAGACTCCTAACTTATCATTACAAAGACACACTCCCACATGCTCTTTGCCGCTCTATTTCACAGAAGCACTATTGCACTTTTTTAAGTGTAATGTTACTCTTATAATACTTTTTTATGCACCAAGTTTCTGCAAAATAACCACGATCTTAAATGGAACCAACTCAACACCAGACAGATGCCATATCGTATTTGAAGTATCGCCACCTGCTGTGTTTTGATAAATGAGTGGCTATATTTGAAGCATGAGCGTCAAGTCTGCTTCCCTCCTCTGTTTATCTTAGTTGATTTCCCATGGGGGAATGTAATGCCTGTGTCACTGGACACACTAATATTGATGTGTGAGGTTAGAACTATTATATACATCAATGCCAAGGATCTGTGCTCTGCTATTATAAGCCTGTCACCTTCCTCCAGGGATTAAACAGGTTTTAAATGGAAGAACAGCTTCTTACAATACAATACACAGGGGTTTTAATCTAGACAAACAACACCTTCATGTGAGGTATTATGGCAGACTGTCATCCGAGGATCTCACTTCTCGTAGAACAGCATAAAGGAGTGCTCACTGAAGGCCTGCCACAGACCACACGAACAGGATTAGTCAGAGTCTATCTACCTGGAAAATGTTAATGTGCTAAACCAGATGAAACTGTCTGAGCCAGAAATGAGAATTATGAATTGGCAGGGTTGAGGAGGTTACTTTTCAAATGTCATCTGTCTCGGAATAGAGATTTCCTGCTAAAGATTGCAATGGTAACACATTTAGTGACTTTAAAGTGCTTTTACAATCCCTGCTATATCCCAGCTATACTTCTTGGGCATGCTGGCGGCATGGCTCGAGGGATGGTGGTGTCGGCCGTCCACCTCTTTGATCCAGGCTTAAATTAACTACTGGATGGATTGCCAGGAAGGTTGCATAGATATCCATTGTGCCCAGAGGATGAATCCAAAAAGCCATTGATCCGCTGACTTCACTCTGGTGCCAGCGGCAGCCAAAGTTGTTGCGTGTCCAATGGAAGATCTTTTCTAGATGAATTGGCACTCACTTTGTTAAAGATGTGATGACTTTAGTGATTCCCTGATTTTCCCTTTTATGTTAAGTCAAATGTCTTGACCAATGGATTGCCCTGACTTGTTAACACCCATTACGTTTTTGGTTAAATACCTCCAGAACTAATGACATCAGCTGTACTTATGATTTAGTGCTAAATGTTAGCATGGTAACACAGCAAACTAACATGATGAACATGGTAAACCTAGTGCTCAATGGTAACATCCACATGTTAGGCTAGTCATTGTTAGCATGCTAGCCATTAGCGTGGCTGTAGGAGACTGTCCCCCAAAACCGCCCCAATAAGTTCTTTTTTCAAGCAGCAATTACAGCTTGTATCTACTTGTATTATGGCGGCGGGCAACAGGGGCTGTATTAATTATGACAGCAAATAGAAAGTATGGTGACAAAGGGTGGGGTGGTGGATGGGTCAAACGCAGGACTTTCACCCAAGAGATTTAAGTCCTAATCGAAAATAAATGTAAACAACAATTTTTTTTTTTTTCACTTTACGTAACAATTAAATGACGTGCAAGAACAAGAAGTAACATCTGGTTGCAACCCAAACCGCAATATTTTTCTAAACTTAACTAAGTAGTTCTGGTGCCTAAACCTGACCAATCTGTAACCGTTTTACAACGTTTACAGCTGTTCTGTGGTTTAGATATAAGGAAGGAAAACGCTCCTGGGAGACGTAATTCCTGCCACCGCTAGAGACGCTAATTTATAAAATACTCGTGTGGGTCGTATTAGATAAAAAAAATAAAAAAAATGTATCGTTAAATGGTTTGGAGGAGTTTGTGGGCTGTAGACTATCAGTTGTTGGTTATTCCAAAAACATCAGTTCCCCCAAAACGATGGACTGTCTTCTTCTCTTACAACTTAATCAAACCGATTGCTCTTTATTTGGAATAGGTGTGATGTAATGACATAACTTGGGTCGGTGCTCTTAGAAAATCTCAGGATGAAATTCTTCAAAAACAAACAGCTGCATCAGTCATGTCCAAGAACTTAGTCCTAATTTTTGTCAAATTGATGTAGTGAGCAATTAATTGAAATGGAACTATTGGACTTACACAGTCAAAACAAAGTTATTAAAATCTTTTCCTTTTCACTGTTTAATTTGGATCACACATTAACCTCCTTGATACAAGAAAAAGTTGTTCACACCTGAGTGAGTTGTACAGAGCTGAAGAACATCTTCCTTTTAACGCTTAGGAAAGGTCATTGTATTTGCCTCCATGTGTGTGTCCTGTCTGTCTGTCTGTCTGTCTGTCTGTCTGTCTGCCCGCCCGCCTTCCTGCCTGCCTGCCTGCCTGCCTGCCTGCCTGTCTGTCTGTCTGCCTGCCTGCCTGCCTGCCTGTCTGTCTGTCTGCCTGCCTGCCTGCCTGCCTGCCTGCCCGCCTGCCCGCCTGCCTGCCTGCCTGCCCGCCTGCCTGCCTGCCTGCCTGCCTGCCTGCCTGCCTGCCTGCCTGCCTGCCTGCCCGCATGCCTGCCTGTCTGCCTGCCTGTCTGTCTGTCTGCCTGCCTGCCTGCCTGTCTGTCTGTCTGCCTGCCTGCCTGCCTGCCCGCCTGCCTGCCTGTCTGCCTGTCTGCCTGCCTGCCTGTCTGCCTGTCTGCCTGCCTGCCCGCCTGCCTGCCTGTCTGCCTGCCTGCCTGTCTGTCTGTATACCTGTCTATCTAAATACAATTTTTTTAGTTTGCTTCTGAAATCGCTTTCTGACCTTTCTGTTAAGTTTTTCTGCTCTTTGGTGCTGTCAGCCGTATCTTCCTCTCCTAAACGGATGGCTGTTACCTGCTGCTCTCTTCCAAACAGCAGCACATGGCTGACGTACTAATAATCTTAAATAATTATTACAATCTCCATCCAACAATCGTACACCCTACGTTCAAATCCCCCCGTCTCTTTGTCGTTCTGCCTCTCTGTCTGAATTTATTCATGGAATGAAATGGCAAATTAACCAAATTCCAAATGGCTATGGCGAATGCCTCAGAGCAGAGTCCTGTAACTTGCTGAGGGAGAAAACACCAAACACTGCAGTCTTCATTTACATTTTCATTTAATTTTCCTTTGGCCTGCAGCACTGTGTAAAGAATCAATTGTTCTAACTCCATCTCCAATATATTACTGGGAGACAGCAGGAAGAAAGGGGAAGTATTGATTGGTGTGTTCATTGTGTCTTCTTACAGATTGCACACTTCATAAGAACAGCGATGAAATTGCTGTTTGTTTCCTTTTCCTGTGTCTTTATTTAATCTGAAAGAGTAATGATTGTTGTTAATGTGGCTGAGGTGTGACAGTCAATACTCATCCATCACTCCTTCTGCACAACACAACTTGTCTTGTTTTGTCTTGACCCGCTAACCACAGATTCTTGAAACAGAAGCACTGTGTTTGTGTTGTGATCAGCTTATACATTACTTCACTCCAAGCTGAAATTATGTACAAGGCTTATTACTTTATTGAGTTACTGGTTACGTTGGGATGCAACAAGTCAACAAGTCCTCTATGCCATACGACCACGTAGGACGGTTCACACATTATGCCCCCAGCAGGGGCAGGAAATCCAACCTACAGTGTTTTTTTGATGAGTTTTTAAGTCAAATAGTGGTGAGTGTTGTGGCAAGCAGAAAATGTAGGCTCAGGAGACTATTGAGGGGGGACTGTTGAGGGGGAAGACCCGGCAACGTCGGTCTTTTCTGAGATCCAGCACTAGATGTTCCGGGTTTGAGGAACAACACACTCAACCTGCAAGGCAGCAAAGCCCAGTCAAACAAAGTCTGTGCAGTCATCAAAGACCTCCCTTAGAGAAGAAAATGGAATAGCACTGAAATACCATACCTTATATTGATGCTGCGGCTGCGGGTTCGACTCCGACATGTGGCCCTTTGCTGCATGTCAGTCCCCTCTCTCCCTCCTTTCATGTCTTCATCTGTCCTGTGGAATTAAAGGCCTAAAATACCCCCATTACATTTTCTTGACAAAGAAATTAGAGAATATACTGTGTTGTTACTAAATAATTAAATTACCTGCCCTACTTATGTTATTGTAACAATTCATTTTACAAAAGTTTTAACTCAAAGTCTGAAGTTAAAATAAAATTCTATTTTCTAGCTGTCGGGTTAATTTGTCTTCAGCCTTCAGTGGCAGCGATGTAATTTACTGCTCCCTGTGTTTGAAGTGGAAAAGCTGTTAACTGAAATCCTGACACTCATTCACACCTTCAGCTGGGTGGGGTAGGCAAAATCTCCTGCACATACTTGGAGCATCTATTGAGATTCCACTGGCTTTCAGTGAGGAGCAGCTACTCCTAATGGAGGTGTATATTAGGCAGCCAGCTGTCTGTTAGTGCAGCTCTGTGATTGATGGGAGGAGACATGCATCATTTACTGGCCAAGCTGGAACTAGAGGGAATCTCCATCTTCTCTTTCAAAGCAGTCACAAGACGCCTCGTGGAGAAAATTGGCCTATTTCCATGGGGGAGGATCCACTACATTCAATGGCAGTCACACAGACGTAGAAACAAGCACACACATACAAATATACCTGTGTGAGAGCACGCACACACACACACACACACACACACACACACACACACACACACACACACACACACACACACACGCACACACAGCAAATGAGATCAAGCACAGGGTCACACATGCTCAAGTATAAATGGTGAACTCCATGCACTTACAATACAGTTCCCAAATGCTAGTTGTCTGACAAAGACGTAGCCGCAAGCACATTCACACGAACCAAAATGCGAGCACAAACATCTTTTTGTTATTCCATCTGTCTCAGTTTACAGCTCTTCAAATAAATGTGGTGAAGATGTCTGTCAAAAGTTGCTAAAAAGCCACCCACATTATCATTCAGAATTGAATGTTCGTTTTCTTTGTACACAAAATAGCAATTATAAAAACATGTATTTGTGTAGCACTTTTTTATAAAACAATAGTTTATAAATGGCTTTGACAGAGGAAACAAAAACACATTCACATCAATGCACAAACACATAAGTATATATTGGAATAGTGGGGCAACTATAAAGGACATACAGTAAAATATGACTCCGTAAAAAGACCAGATAAAGATGATGAAAAGGAGGCATCACATTAAAGAAAGTCTATAAAAAAATGTGTTTTAAGAAGGGATTTAAAGGAATTTACTGATTAGTAAGCCTACCTCCATTTTAGAACAGTTATAAGGGGCCCAAGATGCAAACAGGCTCATATGGTCGAAGTCAGTTCAATAAAGTCAAGATCATATTTTGACATATCAGACTAACATGATTTATCACCCATTCAAGCCAATATGCTTCTGTACACTGTACAATTCAAACTGAATGGCAGTATGTAATTGAATTAGAAATGCTAATCAGTGGCCAATCAATGAAGATGACCTATTACAAACGTTTGCGTCAAAGCAGGACAAATGTCATAATCCTTGGATTAATATGCTTAGGCTTTTTATGCTTGCATTGCCCAAACCACTTGCGTAGACAAAAATGACTGCCAGTGTGGCAGTTAATTGAATCCCCATCTTGTTCTCTAATATGTCTGCTGCGCTGTGTTCGACCACAGTTAAGTCTGTCTGTGTGACTGCCGTGCAGCATGCTGTCATCCACCCATTCATCAAGCTCTTGTGAAAACAATGGGCTGTTTGGAGCCAGCCCTGCCATCTCGGCCAGTCCAGAGGGACCTGGGAGCCGAAGACACATGCCGTCTCATCTCGGCTAATTTGATTTCTGGTGTGTGCCTGTTGCAGCTACATGGACTGCACATTATTGAGATCATGCAAATAAGACAGGGCGTAATTTACTTAATTATCGATTTTCTTTTCCCCTTACAGTATTTTTTTCATCCCTCTCTCTGTGTTTTGTAGTTCAGTCGGATGGATGTGTCATCTTTGCTTTTCCATTAATAAGCATCCTCTTTGAGTATGTCTTCAGTGGTTGTAGAAAGTGTTTGATATTCTTTTTTTTATTTTGCTTAAGTTGCTACTTGGAAGAGAGTAAAAACATTGTGCTGGCCCGTTTCCCGTTTCCGGAGCTTCTCCCTGTGAGGAACAGAGGTAATGGAAGAAGAGTGGATTTTAACATAGACAGAGACAGTAATTTACCTTTGATAGACGTAGTTACTATCACTGGCTGGACCTTTAACGTGACAGAGCAGTATAACATAAGAGCAGAGACTATGTCTCATCTGGACCTGTTGGTCCTTTTGTCTAACTGAATTTGATATTGATATGATTGTTGATAGCTTTCATCTGGCCTGCTTCCTGGCCTTGTTAAATTGCTACCCTAATACCTCACAAACAGGGCACTTTATAAAGGCTATATAAGTTGTTACTAATGTTTTTGTGTGTGAAGTATAGTTAATAATGGTATAAGGAAATGTTGGGTTGCCATGTAAAGCAGTGAGACCTTTATGTTCCCTGCTTATTGAGCTGACTGATGGATATACCCCTACTTTCAGAAGCATATTTATTAAAGATTTATTTTTTAGGACAATGCAAATTAATCAACATGTTTTATAGGTGCCAGTGTTGGCTAGTTTTCAACTGTAGTCCTAGTTACCTAGCATGAGACCCGAGAACCCAAAGAAACCCCATGAAAACAAAGCATGGTAAATGCCGTCTTTCTTTTTTTTTAAAGTTGAAAATCAACACTTTACAACACGACTGCAATTCTAAATGTGGATTACTCTCTAAAAGGTTATGTTGGCAGAAAATAAACACATATACTGTGTGTGAGTCCTGGCTGTGCCCTCATTACCTGGCCACCCAAAAGATCATTTCATTTATGCATCATAACCAGTCTCAGCTGGGGGGGGGGCGTAAACTCCAACGTTGTCTTGTCGTGGCTGGCTTGCTTAAGTTTTCCTGCTGTAATTTAGGATTCAACCTGTGGGGGGGCAAGCTCTATAGAGAAAACTGCAAAGGAATAGCCCAAACTGCATTGCGCCCCTTTAACTTTGCTGTTTTCTGAAATATCTTTCAGCTAAATTCTATACAATACAACAATGTAGACAGCATTATGCTCCTGGAGTTATTGCAGCGCGAGAATACTGTTTTATCTCATTTGTTACAGTATGTGCCGAGAAATGGTAATACTGCTGACAAAAGTGTCAAAATAAATTATACATTTCTCCAGGAAATACATATCATACCTGAATACATTATCACAAAGCAATCTAGCTACGAGTCAGTGTGTATTTTTATACTGATTTAGGAGCTGCACAGTATCTGTGTCGGAGAGGCACCTGTGGATGACTGCTATCTATTCCAAACATAATAACATGAAATAGCAGAGGCTGAACTCTGATCCGGGTGTGAGTTGAGGAATATCAAAAGCAATATCTCACAGATGGCCACAGCTTCCACTCAGAACAATCTGTTTCTGGGTCCCCTTCTCTTGCACTTTGGGGTACATCAACAAGACCTCGCTATCTCAGGCAAACATCAGCTCCATACATCTGCAAATGTATTGGAACATTACTGCAGTTTTAGTTATCTGCAACTGGTGGTTACAGTAAACAATATCAGTCACATCAACAGTATTGTCATACGGTAATAATTTTTGCTCAAAGGCAGGTCAGCCATTGTCATTTGGCAGCAATTACAGAGCCTGTCATCTGGCCAAGTGTGTAGAATAAACACATCATTTCCCTCCTATAGAGCCAGTGTGTGCTGGCGGCTGCCTCCTCCCTCTACCCCTTCCATTTCTTTCCCCTCGAGTGCATCTGATAAAATTAATTGAAAAGAAAAGCAAGTAGCATCCTAAGGCTGTGTTATTGTTATTATTATAATTAGCAATTGTGGCGTGGCCCACTGTCTCCGTGGCCTGTTAGCTCACGGGCTAAAGACTCTAATGAGGTAGCAGTCATGTGGTGTCAGCTCCTCCACTGTGGAAAAGAAGTGTGGACGAAGCGGAATGGGCTTATCGTTTGTGTGTGTGTGTGTGTGTGTGTGTGTGTGTGTGTGTGTGGCTTCTGACAGCATTCAGATGTAGTCAAGGAGTAGGACACCATGGGCCAACAGCATATTAGTGACTTAATGCACCAACTGTTACCATGTACTGCTAACAGCATTACTAATAATGTTCTTTATTTGTTCCCTTTGGGAAAATTCATTCTTTTCATTCTATTTTTTTTTAAATATCAGGCATGCATAAAATGTGGAGGGATGTTAGGGGTTTGGAGCCTTGCTCAAAGGCACATTGGCAGGGCCTAGGGAGTGAACTGGAACCTCTTCAGCTAACAGTCCAAAGTCCGTACCTGTGGCCTCATTTAGAAAACTGGGCACAGTAATTGTGTCAGTGGCGTACATGGGATGTGAGTACGCACAGAATATTCTGATTTATAAAACCGTGCGCACATTTACAATCGACTCTAAATGTGGCACAGCTTTGGCAACTTCATGTCACACCACTAATTGCCCATGAATAGTCAGTGAAACACCCCAAATTAATATACATCCATACCAACATCATGTGCACAGAGGAGAACAAAGCAATGTGAAGTGGTTGTTCTTGTTAGAGGGCTGGAGAAGAGGAAAATATGTTTGGAGGGCCCAGTGTGGGCATTACGCCAGAACAGCTGGACAGTGACATCATGTTGCAGACGCAGCCTCAGAGCTCGGACCATGGCCCAAATTAAAAAGAAATGGTCCGATTTTAAAGTGGACGCCATTAAACGCCTAGCGCTACACAGAGAAGGTGTTTCTGCCACGGGACTCAGGAGCCGACCCCCCTTGAGGTGGGACAGGTGTCTGCACAAGACCAGCAATATTTAGATTTATTTTACACAACAACTGTGTTAGTCTTCTCCTGTGCGTACGCCACAGTTATAAATGAGGCCCCTGATCTGTCCGAGACTTGAACCGGCAAACCTTAGGTCCCAAGAGGTTCCCGAGCCAAGTCCCTAAGGAACGTACTTCCCAAAGACACCTATAAACTAAAAACCCCACCAGTGGAGTTATTCTCCACAGTAAGTTACAATTACTGTGTGCACCCAAGTGCAAAAATGAACTGTGTAGTAACTGGATACAAAGATAATTGCATCATCACATCATTACATCATCCGGGCGTAAACACCAAAAAAGAGTGAGCCTTAAACATATGTCACGTAAATTGCTGAAGATTCAAATCATTCAGCTTATTTTATGGAGCTTGGAACAGGAAAATATGTTAGAAATTTCTGGTTAAAATGTAGGAAAAGCAGCATTCTAGTTAATGATCCAATCTCTCTCAATCTTTACATCACATCTTTTCTCACAACTCATTAAAACAAAGAAGCATTCATGTTGTTTGTTTGACTGTTTGTTCTTGCACTGCATCATGGGTATAAGAGCTCGAGCTGTTTGCACTGAGTAAAGAAAGCTCTTATTTTGTGGGGCAACATTTACTTGAATTTCTCTCACCGTTGCTTTGGCGGCTGTGCTGTGGATTTGAACCAAGGACCTTATGTAATCACACTGCAATGCATTTACAGTACCAACTGCTCTGCACAGTATGTGTCCTGAAAACATATTTTCTTGTAAAAATACAGAGTGATAATGGCTGTGGAATAAGTACCGTTATATCTTGCTAATTAAGTGTTACATTTGCAATCTGTTCATGTAAACATAAAATGGTTCCCACAGTGGAAAATCCAACCGTTATTGTGACTTGCTATCACTTCCATATAGATTCACACGTCTTTTTATCACATGGACCAACACTGAACAACAACAACTAATCTAAGCAGTTAATGTTTCAGATGCATTAACAGCATAGGCTTGTTTTCTATGAGTATTGGAAACATAGTAGGAAAACAGATCTAGATTTGAAGTTATGATAACTTGATGACACACCAAATTTTAATTAAACGGTATGTACAGTACATTAAGCTGCGCTATAAAGACCGAGATAACAATGTGTGCAAAGGTTCAACTGATTATGGAAATTTTTACATTACAGATAACAACTAGGGAAATATCAGCAAATACCTTTTGCTTTGAGCTAGTTAGCTCCCAGCTAGCTTTTTAGCTTGTAGCTGTCCTGCGTTAGCTGCTGCTTGGCGTTCTCTCTGTGACAGAGCACTTCCTGCAGTCTGGCTTGGTTTTCAGCTCTGTTTCGTAGTTACTGCAATGTTTACATGCTCTTTACATGGAAAGTATACTTTTCTTTGACATAGGTTTTCAACGTATTACAAATCAGTACAAATCTTCTTGGTTGGGTGGTGTTGAGGTGAAAGACTAAGCTCCGTCTCTGGGCTCTGTGAAAAATGGAACACAAGTAAAAAACAGTAGGCTCCTAATAAAATACTAAATTAACTGCCCACACAATTGCCTGAGAAGAAGAACAAAGTGTTTCACAAACTTCTCCTGTAAAATGAGTTCTTTAAGTGACTGAGTCATATCTTGTGACTAGCCTTAGAATTCAGAAAAAAACGAGTTTGAATTGCGTGTGTGGCTGGTCCTCCCAGCTGAGAGCACAAGCTGAGGTAAGGCGGGAGGCAGGCTTTTTCGGCCCGTGTTGAGACTTGACCCTAAGATTCATGGGAGTGCAGCTGTCAGGGGCCTTGATTGGTGGAGGGCTTTATCAGTCACACAACCAAAAAGCTGCTGCCACACAGACAAGTTTAGTTGCTCAGAGCCATCAGCTGGGAAACTGCTGAGTAAAAATATGAGTGTGTGTTTGTGTGCACATGTACACGCTGTGTAGTAAGGGGTGGGGGGGGGGAGACTCAATTAAAAACCAGCTGTGCCCTATTCCTCTGTAAGCCCTCCAGCGTTCCGCTCCCCCCTCCACCCGTGTCTTACCCCGTCCCCTCCTTCTCCACTACCCCCTGCCCCAAACCCCAAACCCCATGCTGCTCTGTAAGCTGCCTGTAAGCAGCTAGACGCGTGCCGATGGATCTAATGCTTCCCTCCCGAAAACACACTGCACACATGTGAGTGCCCACACACACACACACACACACACACACACACACACACACACACATGCATATATCGCCTACCTCTCAAATATACTGTAAATGCTCATCTGCCCCCCGCTGCTTGATGTATAATTTGGGCAGACTGGTGTGCCAAACCAAGCCAGCTCCCCCTTTCCTCTTCCACCACTCCCTGACGTACCCATTACTGCATCACATCAGCCAGCTCCCACTACAGCGGGGGCGCTTACAGCACAGAGGGAGAGATGAGAGAAACGAGGAATGAGGGGAGCAGGAACACAAAGTCAAAGCTTTATTTACTAAAGAGACAAACAAGCACACAGACTGAGAAAAACGGACTGAAAGAAATGCCTAAAAGCCTGTTAATGTGGTTTTAAATAAGCAGCTTCATTTTGGGAAGCAAAGGTCAGTGTGAGCACAATTTGGTCTGACGTTACTTTAACACCCATTACTGTGAATATTACTGCTGCTTTTGGCTCATCTCGGTCAAATGAAAGCAACTGCGTATTAGGTTTTCTGTCATTCTTTTTATACAATTGTGAAGAGCTATAATTCCTGTTTTTTATTACTGTTATAGTGAAAAAGGCACTGTTAATACAGCTTAATAAGGGTGTATCCAGAGGGCAGTGATAGTGCTTAGCCAGCCAATCAGTGGTAATTCTATAAGTTCAGGTCCTTTAATTAGCTAATTTGCATTTTGAGAAGTAATGGAATTGATTATATAATTAACAGTACAATGCATCTTCGTCTCTGTGTTAGTGGGGCACACATACACACACACACCGCAACTACAGATACACACTATGTACAAAAAGGAGGGTTAACCCTTGGGGGGGTGCGGATGATATGGTGATAGATGTACGGAGGAGAACTCATTGCACAAGGTTAAACAGAACCCCTGACACAGTGCAGTCTGTAATAGTGGAGATAGGGCTGGGAAAACGCAATCCTCAGCCGGAGCGCTGCGAGGCTCAGGGACCCCTGAGCATTGGCTATAAGCATTAGGCTTTGATAGGTTATAATGGTTTGTGCTGATATTGGCTCGTGATAGAGAAAGGTCAGTTAACTCATCTACACGTAAAGCATCTGACAACTTGCCTCAGGATTATTCTTTCCTCATTTGAGCATGGCTTCAGCAACACATTCATCCAAGGGTCAGATTTCATGATGATCCATCACTTTTCAGGACGGCGGTTTGTAATTATGGCATGAGGCGAGGAGATGGGATGGCAAGTGTGGTAATGCAAGAAATGGAACCTATTAGCAAAATATTGACATGCTTTGCTTTAAAGGAGGAAAAACTGTGTTTAACAAGAAGAAGAAAACAGTGAATTGCCAGTTGTGCATTAGACGGCAATAGCGTCCCTCTGTGATCCCTAATGAGGGTGGAGGATTGCCACTACTGATCCTGCATTATGGCACAAGGAGGCACATGGGCAGCTTGTAGGCAGAAGCTGGCGGCTGTCTACTCGGAGGTCGATTTTAAACCGATGAGCAATGTGCTGGTCAGCCACCCGTAGCTGCAGCTTCTGGGCGATCTAATCTGGGTTTGTTCACTGGCCGGTCTCCACATCTATGCTCACTGGCTAAGTGTTGCCTGTTATAAGACATATTAGGGCTAATGTCTAGGTGTGTCCATATGCAAGGACTTAAGTGCAGACGGATAGAAAGGATAGATTTAATTCTGCTGACACCATTAGTCTCCAATCCCCGCTAACACCCAGGGAAATGAGGGGGGTCGGTGCAGGGTTGCAAATGTCTCTGTTATATATAGCAGCATGTACATATAATATATTTATGTTATGCTTGGGTCTTGTTTTGTCAATTTAATTTTTTGATTCATTTAATCTTTTTTCAATTTAGTGGAAACTAACGGAATATTAAATGCATGTAAGAAGAAAAATGTATTATATAAAGAGTTTTTAAAGAGGACAAAAGAAGCAAAACATAAATATAAGATATGCAAAAACAAACTGACCAGATCATGAGAAGCAATAAAAAGTATTATTATAGTAAACTACTAGAGGACAACAGAAGTAATATAAGAAACACCTGGTAGGTACTGAATAAAATGATCAAGAATAATAAAAGCAAAAAAGTAAACACTATTTCCTGACAAAATACAATATAGAGGTTAAGGACATGAACTTAGCTACAAATGAATTTAATGATTATTTAGTTGGAGTCGGTCCCAGTTTAGCTGGGGAGTTTACAAAGACTGGCAAGAATTGATAGCTTCATTAGGAAACATAATATACTTTGTGATCAGCAATATGGGTTCAGGGCTAATAGGACAACTTCACATGCAATTATTCAATATGTAGAAGAAATATCAACAGCAATAGAACAAAAAATTATGCAGTGGGGATATTCTCGGATCTTAAGGCATTTGAGGATGATTATTATTATGATAAATAATAAACGATGAAAGATTATGTTGGAAGCCACATGTACACTATATCAATGCCAAAATATCCAAATCAAGTGCTGGAGTCTATAAAAAAAATTATTTATTAAATCAACGCTCATTGTACACGCTGTATTGTTCCTTCATACTTCCATACATTACTCACTGTTTGGAGGGATGGGGAAACTCGTCCAAAACCAACACGGAACCCATATTCATTCTTCAAAAGAATTGGTAATAGAACCACTTATAGAGCACCAACTAATGCACCGTTTATTCAATTTAAAGCATTAAAATTCAGAGATACTGTTGACCTTAAAACTGCACAAATGATGTACAAAATAAATAATCATGAGCTATTGAACAGTATTCAAGGGATGTTTCAAATAAGAAAGAGCAAACATCACCTTTGTGTTTAAAAAGAAACTCGTAAGAAAAAATGCTAAATATCACTGCATCACAACCAAAGCTGCAGTGAAGAGATGATATCATGTTCAACAATGAGCAATTTCAAGAGATTATTTAAAATGAATATATTAAAGGGAAACGAAAAGGATTTGAAGTGATCGTATTGCATAATGACATATTCTTTATTCTTATCTATATACTAATATATCTATATACTAAGTCTAGTATGGATTTGTTATTTCAGGAAGGAACAAACAGTGTAAATGTGTGTGTATGTATGTGTCTCTGATGTGTAATAAGTGAAGCATAAGATTTGTATTTACTAAAGGATAAAAGTAGAGAAAGGGGGTCGGACCTGATAAGTTGATTATAAACTTCTTCCTTCTCCTTTTTGAACATGACGTTGGCATGAATGTATTTATATATATATTTTTATTTTAATGTTTTAAAGGTTCAAATAAACTAGTATAATTAAACTATTAAACTTAATAAACTCATTATCTTTTATAAAACAAAACACCACAATGGCCAGTGTGAGGAAACTTTACAGCTCAGGACAAGCTGCACCTGCACAATGAAGAGCGGCCTAAGTCAAAGCGCTTTTTTTAGGTTATCACTTGGGGACTTAAAAATTGTTTCAGTACGCCATCTTACCCTCATCTGCATTTTTCATCTCATACTGCACCTGTGTTACCCACTAGAGATCTGATGAGTCCCTCCTCTTTCCTCTCACCCTTTGCTCTGGGTTTAATCATGTGAATTCAAATCACACCGAGGTTTAGAAATTTTACTTAGAAGCCCACTCTCTTATTTGTCTTAATCAATATACCTATGGTGGACATTAAAGAGTTAGTAAATAAATAAATAAAGCCAGTAGTGGGAGGTTTATGTCCCCTGCCAATCCCCAGTTATGCATAAAAATGCCTCTGAAATGAAATCTTTATCAAAAGAGCCACAAGGTTCTCCTTACAAGGTGTTTTCAAATAAGCCAATGTTATTATCATACCTCCGTTGGGAAATATGCATTTACAGCTTGGAGAGTGAGAGGCAATAGGGTAACTGTTAACAATGTTTTCCCTAGTTATGGTGCATAATTGCATGCTTCTGTTATTGCACCTTTCTATTGCTGCTAATACAGAGAAAGCCCATTAGGCAGTGTGCTAATGTGAACGGTAGCCTGCAGTGCAGTGGGTGCACTGTTTAAAAAGAGATGCATGAGGACCACGGTAATGAGCACTAGGCCACGGAAGGATAGTACGAACATCCAAAGCAGGCATGTTTAAGCTCTGGAAAATGCACACAGAGAGTCAACTTTGCCTCATAGGCTGTAAATATATGTGGCAATGCAACTGTAGCTTATTTGGCACAATGGGACTTACCTTTATTCCTTTAATAAAGTGCATGTAAAGGATCAGGATAATATGGATATCACAACATGATGAAACACGCGTGTGTGTGTGTGTGTGTGTGTGTGTGTGTGTGTGTGTGTGTGTGTGTGTGTGTGTGTGTGTGTGTGTGTGTGTGTGTGTGTGTGTGTGTGTGTGTGTGTGTGTGTGTGTGTGTGTGTGTGCGCGCTTCAGGATAGCTGGCGCTCAGAGTTTCGCAGATTATTAATATTTATATATTTTTTTCTCTGCACCACCTATCCCTTTTATTTTTATACTTTATATTCTTTATATTTATGTTTCAATCTCATTGCACAGGTACTGCACTTGCATATAATGACAATAAGGCATTCATTTCTATTCTATATATGTAGATGTACATACTTTATGTATATATACAGCACGTACTGTAAATATTTATGTAAATACTGTATATGTATATTTGTCTATATCTGTATGTATATATATATATGTGTGTGTGTGTGTGTGTGTGTGTGTGTGTGCCAAAGGTTTGGACAAACCTCAATGCGTTTCCTTTATCTTCATGACTATTTACATTGTAGATTATCACTGAAGACATCAGAACTATGAATGAACACATATGGAATTATGTACTTGAAAAAAAGTGTGAAATAAATGAAAACATGTCTTATAGTCTAGTTTCTTCAAAGTACCCCCACCCCCCCTTTGCTTTTTTGATAGCGCTGCAAACTCTTGGTGTTCTCTCAATGAGCTTCATGAGGTAGTCCCTGAAATGGTTTTCCCTTCACAGGTGGACCTGGTCAGGGTTAATTAGTGGGATTTCTTGCCTAATTAATGGAGTCGGGGCCATCAGTTGTGCTGTGCAGAAGTCAGGTTGATACACAGCCGACAGCCTATTGGACAACTGGTAGATTTCATATTATGGCAAGAACCAGAAAACCGGAAAATTGCGAAAGCTTTGAATGTGTCCCCAAGTGCAGTCGCAAAAACCATCAAGCGCTACAACGAAACTGGCTCACATGTGGACCGCCCCAGGAAAGGAAGACCAAGAGTCACCTCTGCTGCTGAGGATAAGTTCATCTGAGTCACCAGCCTCAGAAATCACAAGTTAACCTCAGCTCAGATTAGAGAGCAGATGAAGAAGATCAGATGAAGAAGATTTGCTGGTGACACTTTTGGGGACTTATTTAAAATTTGAGGAATACTGAACCAGCATGGCTACCCCAGCATGCTGCAGCGACATGCAACATCCCATCTGGTTTGCATTAAGTTGGACCATCATTTCTATGTCCACAATGACAATGACCCCGAACACACCTCCAGGCTGTGAAAGGGCTATTTGACCAAGGAGGAGAGTGATGGCGTGCTGCGCCTCCACAGTCACCGGACCTGAACCCAATCGAGATGGTTTGGGGAGAGCTGGACGGCAGCGTAAAGGCAGAGGGGCTGACAAGTGCTGAGCATTCTGGGAACTTATTCAGGACTGTTGGGAAACCATTTCAGGGTGTGTGTGTGTTTGTGTGTGTGTGGGGGGGGGGTACTTTGAAGAAACTAGAATATATATATATATATATTTTTTTTAATTTCAGTTATTTCACCTTTTTTTGTCAAGAACATAATTCCATATGTGTTCATTCATAGTTCTGATGTCTTCAGTGACAATCTACAATGTAAATAGTCATGAAGATAAAGGAAACTTGTTGAATGAGAAGGTGTGTCCAAACTGTTGGCCTCTACTATATATATATATATATATATATATATATACGTGTGTGTGTTTATATGTAAGTCTCTATGTACATAAATAATAGACTTATCTTTTCCAAATACCATTATTTTCTTTTTTACATTTTCAGTTAACCGCATTCCCTTATCTATTACATGTTGAACTGTTTAGTTTAATTGCTGTTGATCCCTGCATGGCGTCCTGTAGGGATGCAGCTGCAGTCCGTCCACAGGGGATTACTCGCCCCACGCACTGATAATGACCATTGACTTGGCTTTGGCCGTGAACGCGCGCTCCGCGAGCCTCGGTCATTCCTCTGTACTGTGTGTGGATGGTCGCTCACTGGATGCTGCTGCGCGCAGCCCTTCACCGACCGGCCGTCGTTCACGTTCAGAGCATGCCCGCCTGCCCGCCGCTCCTCAGGTCTGAACAGAAGCAACGGAAGACGCGCCGTTTGCCAACAGCTGCCTGGTTCCACATCACGACCACCACAGCGGAATGGATTTCTCCGTTTGATTCCCTGACTTGGTTACATGTTGAACTGGAGGCTTTTATAGCCTTTCCTCTCCATCAGCTAACCCCCGTGCTCTCGTCTCACGCTGTGGGCAACATAGCGTCTTGCCAGGACAGACAGGGCAAAGAAAAGTAGCCTATGCGATAAACAAGTGTCCAGTAGCTCGGGCTGTGCGATCGGAGCGAAGGAAAAGTTCAAGTTGAAGAAGCAGGATTATGCAGTGAGTGCAGCACATAGCTGGAGCAACAAACAAAAAGGTACGTTATATTTTAAATCGTATGAAAACGGGGCTTACGCGCTCCTGTTTACACACCAGCTTCTGTGGCCACAAACGCCACATGTGTGTGCGCAATCAGTTCTAGTAGGACAGGGAGGGCAGCGCAGAGCGGTGACATTGAGATGCCTTTTATCGGAATATCATTTGCGGTTGTCGTTTTAGCCTGTACTAGACTGGCATTGGTCCCACAGGGCTCCCTTCCCTTCTGTCCGCAGTGGCGTTACGTGGCGTAGTGTCCAGCTGCCTGGTTAATAGGCGGGGTGACCTCTTACGGATCGCTGGGGAGTTTGTGCTTTGCGAGGTCTGCACACATCTGCTCGGCATGCCAACACGCACATCCCGGCAGTGCGGAGCTTCCTTTATCCAAAGGGTCAAATTGGTGTGTTAGACCTGTCGTGGTGATGACGAGAGGCAGGAGCTCGACTAACCTTAAGCTCCTGACCGACGCATTTATGGCTACCGCAGCGCAGCGCTCTCGGCTCGTCGCTCTCCGTAGATACATGCGTTATAAAGTGAGTTTGTCCTTAGACAGGAAAGATGCTTTCCCGACACCATGACAGAGAAGGAGTTGCTGGTGGGCTTTAATTGGCTGCTTGACCTGTCATTACCGCTCGCGGACGGCCTCCGCTCTGCGTCGTGACGGTGCTTACGCACGGCCGCGTCTCCTGTCGCGGATCCCTGCCTCTCCACATTTCACTAGTTAATCTCTTTAAAAAAAACACACACATTTCTACACAACTCTTTAGCTGTTTACATAGTCTTTGTTTTCGTTCATATTTCACCAACTTGCTCACATGCTGCTGTATATTGGATCAGAAAACCATGCATTGTTATGCTTTTTGGAGGGGTAAAATAAGTGTGTGTGTGTGTGTGTGTTGTGCTGAATGTTAATACCTTTCCTCTGCTGCCATGTTCTGTGTTTATGGTGACATAAAGAGGCTGAAAACCACAGCCCAGCTGGCTCCCCTCGAGCTGCAGTGAGGACCTTAACACTGCAGGAGATCATCGGGCCTGAGTGGGACTCTTAGTTAAGAATTAAATGCCTTATGCTTGTGATAAGTTCAAGGTTGTATTAGGAAAAACTTTTGGAGTCAGTTATGTATCAAGTTAGGGTCTCAAAGGCTGAGGCCCACACACCAGCTGTAGATCCCAGAGCCTGCACCTTATGACATGAAAACACACACAGACGCACAGATGCCATGCAGATCTCGGCGACAAGACGCCCTGCAGAGTTTCACACTTAAGTCTGACTGGTGCAGTTTTTCGCCGTAGCCCTTCTATCTCCTCCTCCACCTTTAGCTCTCTTCAAGCCTGCCTGCGTCTGTGTGATCTCTCACGCTCTTTGATCTGTCTCCCACTTTCCATCCCTCAGTCTCAAGCGTTTGACAGGGGTGGATAGATAAATACATGAAAGCCAACCAACCTCCTCAGTTTGGCATGCAATCATTACTGACACACATTTTAATACATGCACACAGAAATAAGCACACATCATTTGCTTTAGCTGTCTGTTATACTCTCACGGACAAGTACACCCGTCGGTCTTCAACCCACCAAGGTGTGTGTGTGTGTGTGTGTGTGTGTGTGTGTGTGTGTGTGTGTGTGTGTGTGTGCCCCCCCCCACAGTCTTAAGTGCTAATAGGAGCTCACGGTGGACAGCAGCAGGCCGTGTCAACCACAATCTCCAGACAAGCCCTCAGGGTGTCTCATTTGGCATGGCTACACACAGACACACACAAGCAGGCCTGAGAGGTTTAGACTTGACTCAAGGGTCTGAGCTCTGTGGGTTCTCTGAGTCCATGTCCTTGTTGGACCTTTACAACTGTTCATCAAGATTAACTCTGTGCTGTTACCATGGAGATGTATACCGTAGATTGACTTTTAGACACGGAAACCTATGTGCATGCTGGATAGTTTGTTAATTCACATGAATATGATGAAAGATTGACTCTCTTTCTGTTAATCCATCTCCTCTCTCTCTTCCTCTCTCTCTCCCTCTATCTGGGTTACGTATTTATACATTTTACTGCGACACCTGTGAGGCCTGGAAAGAGCAGTATCCATCTTCATTAGACTGAAATGAGGCTGGCCCTTTTGAATAAATGACCATCATTGTGTGTGTGTGTGTGTGTGTGTCTGTGTGTGTGCGTGTGTGTGTGTGTGTGTGTGTGTCTGTGTGTCTGGTTGTTGTGTGTGTGTGTGTGTGTGTGTGTGTGTGTGTGTGTCTGGTTGTTG